>NC_045958.1:43753462-44053462 GCF_010909765.2 Amblyraja radiata
TTTCGCTGCTCCCCCCCCCCCCCCCCCCCCCCCCCCCCCCCCCCCCCCCCCCCCCCCCCCCCCCCCCCCCCCCCCTCCTCGGGCTTGGTCTCTCGCAATTTCTCACTCCCAACTCTCACCCAATGTTGGCAGCCCTGTATCATCAAGCACCCCCTCCACCCTCTTCTTGCTCTACCACCAGACAGGAGGTACAGAAACCTGAAGGCTAACACCACCAGGTTAAGGAACAGCTGCTTTTCTACAACTATCGTTCATTGCCACTGACAGGAGCGAAGGCCAGGACATTTGGAATTTTTAAGGTGGAGATAAATAATTTATTTTCATTCGCTGGCATTGCTGGCAAGGAAGGTATTTTTTGCCGATCTCCAGCTTCTATTGAGATGATGGTTCCGATTTATATTAGTTTATTGTCATATATAACATTCAAAGTAACATTAGCAAATTTGCAGATGACACAAAGCTGGGTGGCAGTGTGAACTGAGGAGGATGCTATGAGAATGCAGGGTGACTTGGACAGGTTCGGGGAGTGGGCAGATGCATGGCAGATGAAGTTTAATGCGGATAAATGTGAGGTTATCCACTTTGGTAGCAAAAACAGGAAGGCAGATTACTATCTAAATGGCGTCAAGTTGGGAAAAGGGAAGTACAACGGGATCTGGGGGTCCTTGTACATCAGTCTATGAAAGTAAGCAGGCAGGTACAGCAGGCAGTGAAGAAAGCGAATGGCATGTTGGCCTTTATAACAAGAGGAATCGAATATAGGAGCAAAGAGGTCCTTCTGCAGTTGTACAGAGCCCTAGTGAGACCACACCTGGAGTATTGTGTGCAGTTTTGGTCCCCTAATTTGAGGAAGGACATTCTTGCTATTGAGGGAGTGCAGCATAGGTTTACAAGGTTAATTCCCAGGATGGCGGGACTGTCATATGCTGAGCGAATGGAGCAGCTGGGCTTGTACACTCTGGAGTTTAGAAGGATGAGAGATTATCTCATTGAAACATATAAGATTGTTAAGGGTTTGGACATGCTAGAGGCAGGAAACATGTTCCCGATGTTGGGGGAGTCCCGAACCAGGGGCCACAGTTTAAGAATAAGGAGTAAGCCATTTAGAATGGAGACGAGGAAACACTATTTCTCACAGAGAGTGGTGAGTCTGTGGAATTCTCTGCCTCAGAGGGCGGTGGAGGCAGGTTCTCTGGATGCTTTCAAGAGAGAGCTAGATAGGGCTCTTAAAAATAGCGGTCAGGGGATATGGGGAGAAGGCAGGGTACTGATTGGGGATGATCAGCCATGATCACATTGAATGGCGGTGCTGGCTCGAAGGGCCGAATGGCCTACTCCTGCACCTATTGTCTATACATCAAGGTGCAAGGACATTTCTTGTTCACATGAAACTCAGAGTAAATCGTAATTACTCACAGAGTATACTTGGTAATAATATATAAACAATAAATTTGAGGGCTATACAGCATAATCGTGCAAGATTGTGGTGCTATCCATATTGTAGAAATAAAACTAAAGTGGAAAATGAGAATAATTAGTGAGTTTGAGTTAAAGGTAAGAATATATGAATGAACCTCCAGGAAGGGGGAGTAAAACAGATAGCTGGTTCAGGAGTCTGGTAGCAGAATCCTGAATCTTCTCCCAGAAGGTAGAAGAGAAAAAAAGGGATTGACCAGGGTGGCAGGATCCTTGATGATACTTCCAGGTTTCCTGGTGCAATACATCGAGAAGATGGACTGGATGAGCCACATGCATCTTTGAACGCAGACTTGTCAAAAGCAGAGCAATTGCCCAAACAGTCTGAGTTGCATCCTGACAAAATATTTCGTTTTGCGTTTTCTTGATCACCACATCAGTGTGAAAAGACCAGGTTAGTTTGGATGCCTAGGAACTTAATGCTGTCGACCATCTTTAGGCCCATTCTTAGTCACGTCTGTGACCAAAAGATGAAAAATTGTGGAATACATCTCTGAAAGCATTACAGGTATATATTGTTTTGGAAATTATATGATTCATATTTTTTTCATTTTATCTAGTGAAATTTTTATATGTTACTAGACCAAGTGGGACCCGTTGGGTCCCTGTCACACGGGAGGCCTGGTCCCCCAACACAACCCGTTCCCCAACGCAATATTCCACCACTCACTCATAGCCCCCACGGGAGGACTGGTCCCCCAACACAACCCGTTCCACAACGCAATATTCCACGACTCACCCAGAGCCGACAACTGTGCAGGGGCTGCTCATTTCACCTTATTCACCCTCCCTCATTTTTAAACTTTAAAAAAAATGTATTTGCACTTTCTAGCTAGCAGAACTCAGTGTACTGTGACTTTAAAAAAAATGCATTTGCACTTGCTAGGGCTAGCAGGACTCAGTGTACTTGGATAGCAACAATGTTGCGAGCAGGGCTACAATCCCATTGTGACGTCACAGCTGTAAGCACAGGGAATAAGCAGTCATTTCTCCCCACGTTTTTTGAGGTTTTTGAACATTTTCATTAATAACTTGAGATATTAAGCATGGAATTTTGAGAGAAGGCAATTTTTGAACCCTGGTAAAATCTCTACCGGAATATGTAAAGATTTTACCGTTAGCGCATTGTTTTTCGAGAAGATGTGATTACACACAAACCCAGACACATCCAAGATCAGAGTTTTATAGTTATACTAGACTAAGTGGGACCCGTTGGGTCCCAGCATCATACAGGAGGGCTGGTCCCCCAACACAATATTCCACCTCTCCACCAATTCCAATTGGGGGGGGGGCTCTCTGGAGCGCTAGTATGGATGTTGTGCGCTGAATGAACTGGTTTCCAGAGGGCTAGTATGGATATTGTGGGCCGAATGGATTCTTGGGCTGGTGGCTCAGTCACTCAAGCCTGTTGTGCTGGCAGCTCACTCATTCAATGCTGGTGGGCTCGCAGTTGACTCACGGCTATTCCTTGAAATTGCATTTCAAGCAGGGTGGAAGGGCACCAAATTCAAGTGCAGTTTCATACCATTTCAAGCAGGGTGCAAGGCCACTAAAGACAGCGAGTCGTGACCTCTCCCTCCCCCATCTTGCAGCGACTGCGCCTTGCCCACACTTCCAGGTTTTATAGTCTCTCTCCCCCACCCACCAGAAGGGGCATGGCCTTCATGGCGTGATTGACAGGAGAGAGAATCTCAACATTTTTTAAACACCAATAACTCTTTTATTTTTTATCGATGGGAAAAATCCTTGGCACCTGATGATCGGAGGTGGACTCTGAGTAAGATGGCCAAAAATCACAGCCGTACGTGGTAGCGTTTTCTCTAAAATCAATATAAAAAGCAAACAGGAAGTGGTCAAGATTAGACTTTTAATTATATAAAAGGCAAGGCAGCTCCAATTAGGCAATGCAGCTCTAATTAGGCAAGGCAGCTCTAATTAGGCAAGGCAGCTCGCTTTAGCACTTTCAAAACCAAAGGCAAGGCAGCTCACTTTAGCACTTTCAAAACCAAAGGCAAGGCAGTTCGCTTTAGCACTTTCAAAACCAAAGGCAAGGCAGCTCGCTTTAGCACTTTCAAAACCAAAGGCAAGGCAGCTCGCTTTAGCACTTTCAAAACCAAAGGCAAGGCAGCTCGCTTTAACACTTTCAAAACCAAAGGCAAGGCAGCTCGCTTTAGCACTTTCAAAGCCAAAGGCAATGCAACTCGCTTTAGCACTTTCAAAACCAAAGGCAACGCAGCTTGCTTTAGCACTTTCAAAACCAAAGGCAACGCAGCTTGCTTTAGCACTTTCAAAACCAAAGGCAACACAGCTTGCTTTAGCACTTTCAAAACCAAAGGCAACGCAGCTTGCTTTAGCACTTTCAAAACCAAAGGCAACGCAGGTTGCTTTAGCACTTTCAAAACCAAAGGCAACACAGCTTGCTTTAGCACTTTCAAAACCAAAGGCAACACAGCTTGTTTTAGCACTTTCAAAACCAAAGGCAACACAGCTTGCTTTAGCACTTTCAAAACCAAAGGCAACACAGCTTGCTTTAGCACTTTCAAAACCAAAGGCAACACAGCTTGCTTTAGCACTTTCAAACCAAAACACACTTTTGCATTTTCAAACTACATTTTCAAACCACATTAAGGACACTGACAGGTCAGTAAAACCACTCACGGTTTAGTAGACATGTGTTCAGTGTTATTCACTGAGAATTGCGATCTCTCGCTCCCCCATCTTGCAGAGAACTGAGGCACCTCCACACTTCTGGGTTTTATCGTCCCTACGGAAGGAGCTTGGCCTTCAGGAGAGAGAATCTCAACATTTTTTAAACACTAATAACTCTTATTTTTTATCGATGGGAAAAATCCTCTTGTCCTGCGCAGCGGAAGGGGACTCGGAGTAAGATGGCCAAAAATCACAGCCATAAGTGGCAGCGTTTTTTCTAAAATCAATTTACAGAACAACAGGAAATGGTCAAGATCAGACTTTTAGTAATATAGAAGATAATAAGGATGCTGACAATGTTTGTTTAGGGTCAGAAATCAAATATGACTGGTCACGTATGTGACATAACACGGAAGCATTTTACAAACTCTGTGAAGTTTAAAAAGCTAGAATGTTCATATATTCAGCAGAGATGCATTATAGTTCCGTAGGTAGGAAAATAGCAATGAATAAAATTAATCTCTTACAAGAATTTTTTAATGTATTGCATTGTGATGACATCTGGTCACGTGTGTGACGTTTTGGTTCACTTGCCAAAGAATGGGCCTTTACAGTAGCTGGGTTCATGAGGGCAAGATTCAGTTCACACCCTCGCTTCCTTAGTTCAACAACCAATGCTTTCGGCATGCTGGCATTAAAGGTTAATTGTGGCCCTGGTCCCAAGACACAAGATTCTTAATCTCTTTCTTGTATTTTATCTCATCGTTGTTTTTGATCTGGCCAACAGAAGTGGTACTATCGGTGAACTTAAATATTGAGTTGCCCTTGTACTTGGCCATGGAGTCTTGGGTGTATAAGCAGTAGAACAAAGGTTCTGAGCCCGGGATGCAACTTCATTTGCCCGTATAAAATGGGCATAAAAGGGATTGAGTTTGTCTGGATGTCGCCACAGATCACCTGCAATTTATGAGACATGCCTGAACCACTCCATCCATGCAGTGAAGATTCTTCAATAACACTGTTTGGTGGCAAGTTCCAAGGCTTGTGGTGGCGACAGTGATATTAATGCTAATTGGCATGGTGCGTGAACTGGTGGAGAATTCAAAGTTTTCTATTTTACGATATTTTTAGGGGGCCATAACGCTAAAAATAAAGAAATATAACAAACCAAACAAAACTAAACACGAATGAATACTGTGTAGGAAGGATCTGCAGATACTGGTTTAAACCGAAGATAGACACAAAAAGCTGGAGTAACTCAGCAAGACAGGCAGCATCTCTGGAGAGAAGGAATGGGTGACGTTTCGGGTCGAGACCCTTCTTGCGCATTCCCCGCGAATAAATAAATAAATAAACCGAGTACAAGAATGATGGCATTTACCAACAAAAATATCCCAAATCTACAATTAAAAATAATTGATCATTTACAGCAATTATCAGCTGGTATAGAATCATACAGCACTGAAACAAGCCCTTCAGTCCATCTTTCCCATGCTGACTAAGATGCCCTATCCACACTAGTTCTACCTGCCCAGATTTGGCTCATACCCGTCAATCTTTTATTTCCATGTAACTGTTCACAAGGTTTGAAGAAGGGTCCCGACCCAAAACATCACCTATCCATAATCTCCCGGGATGCTGCTTGACCCGCTGAGTTACTCCAGCAGCTTGTGCCTTCCAAATGTCTTTTAAATGTTGTTAACCTAAAAGGTTAGCTGCATGTATGCCATTCCATCATGCAGAGATTCCATCCCATCCAGTATTTTATCAGCAAGAGGAATTCTGCACATCTCTGTATTTTACAGAAGTTTTTGATATATGGGACAAAACGCAGAAACATTTCTATCATTTGTAAATCATACAAGGCGTTACATAGACCAACACATTATCATTAGGAATTTATACATAATTTGTGATTAAAATAGTTTTTTGAATTATTTTATTTCACCACAACTGATTTCAAAATCTAAAACTAAGAGGGAAATATTGGCTAAAATAAGTGATATAATGAAACAGTGGAGATGGAGATTGTTCAATGAATTCTTCAATCTGCATTGGTTGGCAGGTGCCTAAAATGAGATACTGCATTAACAAAACATTCTTACAACATTTAGAATATCCATCAGCTGATTAATTATTTTGATGTTACTGTATTGTTTTGTGGGAAAATATGGCAGTCACACCATTGACAACGGGGCAACAGATTATATCAATTTTCATGGTATTGCTTAAGGGATAAACTTTGGATAAGAAGATACTGCTCTTCCTCCATATGGAGTCTACTGGGCTCTGTTTAACATGTTGAAGACTTTGTACATTTGACGCGGATCACTGCACTGAAATGTCAACTACAATCCAAGAGCAGGGATTGAATTATATCGTACTCTAACTTAAAGGCGAGAGTCCCATGACAGGTTTCAACTGACACCTATACTTCTGTTAAATAATAATGACTGTTAGATTAATAATGCTAAAGTCCTAAAATAAAACTCTATTGGTTCAACTTGCAGGTGGCAATCAATTTAACTAGGCAGCATAAAACAGTGGGATATAAGAAACAATTAATCATAAAACACAAATAGCATATTGATTCTAAAGAAAATTGAATGATTTTCTCTGAAGATAGCATATGATTCTGTAGGTCAAAATCTTAAAACATACATAGAACATGGAACATTATAACACAGGAATAGACCCTTCAGCTCACAATGTCTGTGCCAAACATGATGTCAAGACCAATTCGCAACTGCCTGCACATAATCCATATCTCTCCATTCCCTGCATACCATATAATATAACCATATAACAATTACAGCACGGAAACAGGCCATCTCGACCCCTCTAGTCCGTGCCGAACACATAATCTCCCCTAGTCCCATATACCTGCGCTCAGACCATAACCCTCCATTCCTTTCCCATCCATATAACTATCCAATTTATTTTTAAATGATAAAAACGAACCTGCCTCCACCACCTTCACTGGAAGCTCATTCCACACAGCTACCACTCTCTGAGTAAAGAAGTTCCCCCTCATGTTACCCCTAAACTTCAGTCCCTTAATTCTCAAGTCATGTCCCCTTGTTTGAATCTTCCCTACTCTCAGTGGGAAAAGCTTTTCCACGTCAACTCTGTCTATCCCTCTCATCATTTTAAAAACCTCTATCAAGTCCCCCCTTAACCTTCTGCGCTCCAAAGAATAAAGCCCTAACTTGTTCAACCTTTCTCTGTAACTTAGTTGCTGAAACCCAGGCAACATTCTAGTAAATCTCCTCTGTACTCTCTCTATTTTGTTGACATCCTTCCTATAATTAGGCGACCAAAATTGTACACCATACTCCAGAATTGGCCTCACCAATGCCTTGTACAATTTTAACATTACATCCCAACTTCTATACCCATGTCCCTATCCCAAAGCCTCTGAAAAGCCACTATCATATCTGCCTCTGGGGTGGAAGATTGCAACCTTCACGTGGTCCGCCCTGTTTGGACAAATGCAATCAACCCGGCGTGCACAATCAAATAAGATCAAATAGAACAAGTTGTCCTACAACTTTAGGCTGTGCACGCCATACGCAAGAAGAAGATACCTGCCTCCACCACCACTCCCAGAATCATGTTCCAGGCACTCACCACTCTGTTAGAAATATATATCTTCTTTAAACTTTTCCCCTCTAGCCTTAAACACATCCACTAAAAGACACATATGCTTGGTTCGGCTGCTTTGGCCACAAGATGATCTGAGCCCTTTTATAAGTTTAGGATAAGCCAGAGTCTGAGATAACAAATATTATTATTTTTTTTTCAAATTGAGTGAATCTGAAGGTTGAAGCCATTCAGCTTGCAGCTGGCAAACACAGCTACCGTGACCTGCTGTGAACAAATCTCATGAATAAGTAACAGTACTGTTAGTTTGACCCTGCAATTGGATTCAGTTTAATCAGGCAGAATATATATTTAACAGCT
Source organism: Amblyraja radiata (assembly GCF_010909765.2). NCBI lineage: Eukaryota > Metazoa > Chordata > Chondrichthyes > Rajiformes > Rajidae > Amblyraja > Amblyraja radiata. The sequence goes on from NC_045958.1 coordinate 43,761,551, forward strand.
CCACCTTGTCGTAAGGTCAGGGGGAAAAGTACATAGCTGAGAGTATAAAAATATGTTTGAAATTAACTTTAATTCAAGGTTAGGTAGAATGTATAGGTTAAATATGCAGGGGACCCTACTTTAATGTATGTCATAGACAAGCAAACATTCATTAAAGGAGCTACTTTTAAAATGTTAGTGAGACCTTATTAGTGTAATTTTAAATCAAGGCAAGCTAGACATAAATTTTGTTCTGTCTTTAGATTCACCAAATACACAGTAAGGAGACATTTCAATTACATGTTTACGTGGACTTTTTTTTCCCCATTCTTAGGCACTCCCTTGGGATCGAGGATAATCGGTTTCCACTCCAGTTCTGCGGGTTCCACGGTGAATGATGAGCCCAGTAGTCAGCGAGATCAGTAGTCCATGCAAGTTGTGGGACAGACAGTGCTTGATGGGGTGAGTAGGCGGGTGGATAGCTCGTGTGGTGATCAGCTCCTTCCACTATTTACACTGGCTTTTTGCATCCTCCACACAAAGGCACTCACGGTTTTCTGTACCATCCCGAATGCTGCTTTACCATGTTGACTGTTTGTGGACTCGGGATTCCAAAGGAATTGCTGCTGATATTAAAAAAATTTTTAAGGAAACTGTGGAAAATTCTTGAATTATTGTTCACTATTCTCCTGGCAATCTCATTTTATGACGGAATACGAAACAGAGGAATGATTTTGGGACTCCTTCGTCATTCAATATGGAATATGTTAATTATGTTGCGAGAAAATCCCTTATAAATGTTCAGGGCAGTCAGAGAGTGATAGCGTTTTGATAACTGATATTGAGGGAATCTGATGGCTCAACCAGCAGGCAAACATAGCTGGTGTCTCCTGGTGTAAATAAATCTCATGAATAAATAATAGTGCTCAGTTGAACTGAACCTGCAGTTAGGAGTCAGGTTAATCCACTTGATTAACTGCAGACTGCAGGAACATGTCAGGACACAAAATGCTGTTGTAACTCAGCGGGTCAGGCAGCAACTTTGGAAAACATGGATGGGCTATGTTTCGGGTCGGGAGCCTTCTGAAGAAATCCTTTTGTGTTGTTTTGTGTAAACCAGTTCCTTGTTTCTATGAACTGATATGTGTCAGGCTTTCAAAAAGTGTAGCCTGTCCATTGGAGCTCACAGCATATTATAAGAACTACTCAGCTGTAGATGCTGAAAGAAAACACAGACATTCGCTCATTTATTCTGCTAGTGGATATGGAGAATTTTGTTAGAGAAAGTTAATGTGAAGCAAAAAGTGCTGAGTAACTCAGCGGGTCAGGCAGCATCTGGGAGGAATGGATAGGCAACATTTCGGCCCGGGGCCATTCTTCAGACTTGGAGGACGTTAGTGTTATCTCTTTTGTAAAATACCTGTTGAGTCCAAGTCTCAGAAGCATCCATAGCGCGGGGATCACGAATGCTGGTAGTTCATGAACTTAGCACTGGTTTGAAGTTTTAAACTTTAAACACTCTTGACACCAGATGGTCAAAAGCTATGCTAGCATACTGGAAGCAATTGTGAATTTCATCACTGATGTCTACTCTCACCAAGAGGTGGTTCCTGAGATATGAGTTTGCATTTTCCAGGTCTTGTGAACAAGTAAGACTGGGTCCAGGCATTGCACAGTGGAAGCTGGGTTGAGGTTCTTTGTCATGCGGATGGTTTACTGTAAGGCCATTCTCTCATTTGTTTCAATGAAAAAGTAGATGATGACTTGCAGTTCAGGCTCCAAACAAGTACACGTTCTAATGCCTGTATACAAAGGCTTAAGGGCCTGTCTCACTTGGCGATTTTTTCGGCCATTGCCAGCATCATTGACTGATGTATCAGGTCATGGAAAAATTTGAGCGTGGTGTTTTTTCAAGTGTCACAACATTTTTTTTGTCGCCGCTGGATTTTGAAATGTTCAAATTCTTTTGGCGACACTGATATGACGCCGGCAGTCGCCGAAAAGTGGGACAGGCCCTTAAATGACTGAATGTGGAGTGACCTTGGTTCTGCAGTGATGGCAACATAGGTTGAACAATTTCTCATTTATCCTGTGAATTGTTGAGAAAGATTTTGGAGGTAAAAGGACACAAAGTGCTGGAGTAACTCAATCGGCCAGACTGCATCCCAGGAGAACACGGAAGGTAAAGTTTTTTGGTCGGGACGCTTCTTCTAACTGAAGAAGGGTCCCAACCCAAAATGTCCCCTTTCCATGTTCTCCAGAATTGTTGCCTGACCCGCTGCGTTACTCCAGCACTTTGTGTCTATCTGCAATTCCTTGTTTCTACTCTAAGGCTGTGCAGGTGAAGTACAGTATCACAGTTGTGAACACATGTTTCTGGCGGCAGCCAAACTTTGATTAATGGAGTCAAAGGCTTTTGTGATGTCAAAAAAGCCTGGTTGATGTGCTCGATTATTGGAGTTGTTGTGCAGTGAAAATCATGTTCGTTGTACCTCTCGTTGTACCTCAGTATGAACAGAATCGCCATAGAATACAAAAATAATACAAACAAAAAATGGTAAAGAAGGCGTATAGTATGCTTGCCTTCATTGTTCAGGGCATTGAGTTGGAGAATCAAGAAATCAAGATGCATCTTCATAGAACTTTGGGTCCCTGATGTATGAAACAAAATTCTGAATTTGTGTCTGAAGTCCCTCTTCACCAAGTTTTAGAACTTCATAAGGGATACAAGTTCATGGAACTCCATAAAATTATGAAAGGCATAGATATGGTAGAACTTTTTCCCAGGGTATAAAATTCAAATCCAGGAGGACACTAGAGTTCCTGATCTGTGCTGTTCTTTGTTAATCTCTGTATGTCTATGCCACTGCCTCTTCATGAAGCCTCTTGTTTCTCAATTTCCCCCCAAAAAAGAAAAAAAAATAGTTGAGGGCAACACAGTAGCACAGTTGGTAGAAATGCTGCCTCACAGCTCCAGAGACCCGGATTCAGTCTTGACCTCAGGTGCAATCTATGTGGAGTTTACACATTCTCCATATGACTAGGTGGGTTTCCTCAGGGTGCTCTGGTTTCCTCCCCCATCCCAAAGACATACGTTCACTGGAGTTGGTAAATTGCCCTAGTGTGTAAGGAGTGGATTCGAAAGTGGGATAACATAAAACAAGTGTGAACTGGTGATCAATGGTGGGCCTAAGGGCATACTTCCATGCTCTATTAATGATATATTGCTCTGTTGATTTCTTGTCAGCTGGGATTGGTGAGGAAGTTGGACTGAAAATAATGCTTTGGAATGTAATCAAAGACTCTCGGGATAAGGACAGGGTCACCATTGGGAATGTCTTCCTAGTATCCCTGCCTCTCGAACCTTGATATGTTCAATTTGGGGTTCTTAACAGTGGAGTTTCTGTGGGGAGCGGTGGAGAAGAGTGTTGGCGACTATCTGAGCTACAGGTAGTGGTGGTAGCTACACCCGCTCAAATACAGATTTAATAATAATAATGATGATGGATGGGATTTATATAGCGCCTTTCTAATACTCAAGGCGCTTTACATCGCATTATTCATTCACTCCTCAGTCACACTCGGTGGTGGTAAGCTACTTCTGTAGCCACAGCTGCCCTGGGGCAGACTGACGGAAGCGTGGCTGCCATTCTGCGCCTACGGCCCCTCCGACCACCACCAATCACTCACACACATTCACACACATTCACACACAGGCAAAGGTGGGTGAAGTGTCTTGCCCAAGGACACAACGACAGTATGCACTCCAAGCGGGATTCGAACCGGCTACCTTCCGGTTGCCAGCCGAACACTTAGCCCATTGTGCCATCTGTCGTCCCAGATTTAGTGCCACAGAGTCATACAGCACAGAAACCGGCCCTTTAGCCCAACGGCCATGCTGACCAAGATGCCCCATCTAAGCTAGTCTGATTGCCAATGTTTAATCCATATCCCTCTAAACCTTTCCTATCCATCTACCTATCCAAGTGTCTTTGAAATGCTGTCATAGAACGTCTCAACTATGTCCTCTGGCAGCTTGTTCCAAATACCACCCTCTGAAGAAAATGTTATCCCTCAGGTTACTATAAAATCATTCCCCTCTCATTCAGATTATACTCATGGGATAAAGTAGTAAACTGCACTTTGTTTTTTACCATCACTCAGATTCAGCTAAATTTCAATGGGTTGCAGGTCTGTTGGGCCAATGACGTGAGGTGTTGAGTGACAACACAAACAATGGCCCAAGTCTGCTCCTGTCTCAGGGTTCAATGAGCTACCTCGGAACTTCTGTACCATTGGCAGTCGTCCACAGTGTGTTGATTGCTAGCAAAGCATGCGCAACAAGACAGTGCCTGCAATTTACATTTGTTCTGGCAGAATAATAATGAGTTATGTCTGGAAGCATCTTAACTGATATGATATCTGAACCTCAGGAGTCAGGAATAGCTTTTATAGGATACTGAAGGCAGCACTATCTTCTCTGCAAATACCATGAACACGCTGTGGTTATCTACAAGTTAGTTCTATATATTTGATAGTTTATACCAGAGATTAAATCTGACATGCACTGTTTGCGGCACACAACAAGAACTGGCCCTGGCGAATGGTCATGCGATTAATAAGAAAGTGAGAGGAGGCTCTCCCTGTCTCAGATACATTTTATTACATCATAACCAGCAGTGCTGAGTGTATAAACTCAGTAAAAGATAATAAAACACTAATTAGATGCCTGTTTGGTTTGCAGCTATAAATGACTTTACATTTAAATTCTACACAATAACTACACAGCATCCTATTAATCTATTTGAGTGTTCCCGGTGAGCAGCATGCCAGGAATGTACAGCGAGCGGTGCCAAGCCCTTAGTAGGCCCGGCCCACCCACCTCCCCGTGCTGCCACCGCATGGCCACCAGGTTCTCAATGCCAGGTACACAAAAATGCTGGGGAAACTCAGCGGGTGCAGCAGCATCTATGGAGCGAAGGAAATAGGTAACATTTCGGGCCGAAACCCTTCTTCAGATTGATAGGGGGTGGCGGGGAGAAGGAAGGAAAAAGTAGGAGGAGAAGCTCGAGGGCTGGGGGATGGGAGGAGACAGCCCGAGGGCTGAGGAAGGGGAGGAGACAGCAAGGGCAAACAAAATTGGGAGAATTCGATGTTCATGCCCGCAGGATGCAGACTCCCCAAGCGAAATATGAGGTGGTGTTCCTCCAATTTCCGGTGTTGCTCACTCTGGCAATGGAGGAGACCCAGGACAGAGAGGTCGGATTGGGAATGGGAGGGGGAGTTGAAGTGCTGAGCCACCGGGTGGTCAGGTTGGTTATTGCGGACTGAGCGGAGGTGTTCGGCGAAGCGATCGCCCAACCTCCGCTTAGTCTCACCGATGTAGATCAGCTGGCATCTAGAGCAGCGGATGCAGTAGATGAGGTTGGAGGAGATACAGGTGAACCTCTGTCACACCTGGAATGACTGCTTGGGTCCTTGAATGGAGTCGAGGGGGGAGGTAAAGGGACAGGTGTTGCATTTCTTGCGGTTGCAACGGAAAGTGCCCGGGGAGGGTGTGGTACGGGAGGGAAGGGAAGAATTGACAAGGGAGTTGCAGAGGGAGCGGTCTTTGCGGAAGGCAGACATAGGGGGAGATGGGAAGATGTGGCGATTGGTGGGGTCACGTTGGAGGTGGCGGAAATGACGGAGGATTATTTGTTGTATGTGACGGCTGGTGGGGTGAAAGGTGAGGACTAGGGGGACTCTGCCCTTGTTGCGAGTGCGGGGATGGGGAGAGAGAGGAGTGTTGCGGGGTATGGAAGAGACCCTGGTGCGAGCCTCATCTATGGTGGAGGAGGGGAACCCCCGTTCCCTGAAGAATGAGGACATTTCAGATGCCCTGGTGTGGAACGCCTCATCCTGGGAGCAGATGCGGCGTAGGTGGAGGAATTGGGAGTAGGGGATGGAGTACACTTCTTCCCACCCTGCTTCCTGTAAGGACTCCATCCCCTACTCCCAATTCCTCCGCCTACGCCGCATCTGCTCCCAGTTACCTATTTCCTTCGCTCCATAGATGCTGCTGCACCCGCTGAGTTTCCCCAGCATTTTTGTGTACCTTCGATTTTCCAGCATCTGCAGTTCCTTCTTGAACAGGTTCTCAATGCCATCCTGAATGGGTCCTTACTACTTTGAGCAGTCACAGACAAGTGGTTCCCAGGAGTGAGCGAGGTGTAGTATTTTTCCAAGAAAGATTTAAGCACAACCTTGGATCTTTCTTTGTCCACTTGATCACTTCCCACAAAAGAGCTCTGAATAGAACATTTGTTTAGGATGTCTACTGCTGGCAGAAAGGTTCTGCTCAGCGATTTGTAAGTGACCATGTAGCCTTTATTGTATGTGGATTCTCTTTGTGCAGGGTAATAAAATTAAATGGTATTGTTGTGGCTCAAACATCAAAGATGCTTCAATGGAATATTTGATGAGGTAAGAACCTTTATAGAGAGATCAAAGGTCTAATCTGTTTGCAAAAAAAACAGTAGCATAAAAGAAAATGTTATGGATTTTATAAGCATTTATAAAGAAAAAAACAAAGGATAATGTATGACAAGGAGAAAATCAAATGACATGCTGGAAAACAAAAGTTTCTTCAAGTAATTGATCATCCATTTTAACATCTAGTTCCCACAGTGCTACAATATCCATATAGCATGGGGTTTGGGGATGGCCAGGCTGGGGCAGGGGGAAGAGGTAATGAATCCACATGTGAAGAATGAACATGTAGCAAAAATATTATGACTTCCGAAATACTAACAGGAAATTAATAAATTTAGATCCGTGGGCAATCTATTTGGGATCTATAAAAGAACAATGATAAAAGACAACAGGAGCTCATTCACCTCATCTTTTTTGCAACAGCATTAACTAATTACTCCCACTTCACTGCTCCTGGTGTCATTTTTCTGTTTTCGTCCCCCTTTTTAGAGTACTTCATGAGTTATCATGAAAAATCACTTTAAATAGTTTGTTTGAGGATTTTGCCGATCACAAATCTGCAACTATTGAATGTTACTGATTCTTCAAACAATGGAGACTGTTTTTTTTCTATAACTCAATCAATTGTATCATGATTATGAGTGATTATCTAATCTCCCCGTCACTTTCCCTGTTTGCTGAAAAACAATTCAAGTTTCCTTGATCATCCATTTTAACAACTAGTTCCCAGAGTGTTACACTATCCATGTACCATGAGGTTTGGGGGGCGGGGGGGGGGGGGGGGGGGGGGGGGGGGGACAGGAATGGTGGATGCGGACCAATGCTTTAAAAATATATTTGCTTTGCTTCTGCACTCTATGCCTTTAGTTATACATCAAGATTGTATTTATGTTTGATATATTTGATCTGTTTGAACAGCATGCAAAACAAAGATTGTCACTATACCTTTACACTATACATGACAGTAATGAACCTAAACATAAACCTAATCGATATCACGTGTACCAAGATACGGTGATAACATTTATTTTGCATGCTACCCAGTCAAATCATACCATACATGAGTACAACGGATAGTACAAAAAAGAGAAAAGAAACAGAGTACAGAACATAGTGCTCCAGCTACAGAGAAAGTGCAGATAAAAAAAGTAGAGTGCCGCAGCAAGGTAGATTGGGAGATCGAGAATACAATCTCAAGGGCCTGTCCCATGAGCATGCGACCCCATGCGGCAAGCGCGACTTAGCGAGCATGCGACTCCATGTGGCAAGCGCGACCTAACGTGGTCGCTTGAGCCGTACAGGCTCGCGGGGCCGGTCCCACTTCGATCGCCGGAGCCGTATGGAGTTGTGCGGAGTTGGTCCCGACATTGCGCGGGGCTCTGAAAAACTGACCGAAGCTGCCTTGACGCCGTACGTCACACGTGAACTTCCCGCGGACTTCGCTCGAACTTCATGTCACTCACTCGACCTCCGTGCGGCCCCTGCTTCTGGTTTGGTCACGCTTGCCGCATGCAGTCGCATGCTCGTGGGACAGGCCCTTTAAGTCGCGCTTGCCGCATGGAGTCGCATGCTCGTGGGACAGGCCCTTTAGCTAATCAGACGTATGTTGAAGAATCTGATAACAGCAGGGAAGTAGCTGTTTTTGAATCTGTTGTTATGTACTTTCAAAGCTTTTGCATCTTATGCCCGTTGAGAGAGGGGAGAATAGTGTATGACCAGGTGTGAGCTCTCCATGATTGTGTTGGCTGCGCGCTGAGGCATCGTAAAGTGTCGATAGAGTCAATGGGGGCAGACTGGTTCGCCTGATGGACCATAATGCTCTGCAATTTCCTGTGATCTTGAGCAGAGAATGTGCCAACGCTGTGATGCAACCCATTAATGTACACACCTTCTCTCTTCCTGCTCTGCCTATAAAGGCATTTTGCTTAGACTGCCTTTCTTTTACTTAAAACAATTTGCATGTGTGTGCGTGTACATCATATTTTAACTGAATTTCCATTTTAGGTATTCTTGTCCTAAAATCTGACAACATCCTTTACATTATATATAGAATTTCAGAATGTTATGTTAACTGCAAACTTTGAAATGGTGCCAAAATCCACATCATTAATGGGTGTTGTACTTCCGGTGGCGCTGGTGCCAGCAGCCTCCACCTTCAGCCTTTTTGTTTTTTTGTTTTTTTAGTTATGTTAAAGTGTGTTTTTTATGTTTTTTTAAATGTCTTTATGTGGGGGAAGAGGGCACGGTAAGGGGGATACCATCCTTCGGTCGCTTCCTGGAGAGGACGCGACTATTATTCGAGTCGCGTCCTCACCCCCCCTGCGGCCTACCTACTGGATTGGCGCGGCCTTTCCTGCCGGGATCGACCAGAGCTCCAGCAGCGGTGGGACAGCGCTGTAACATCGCGGGGCTGGCGATGCCTTACCGGGGATCGCCGTCTGGAGCCCGGAGTGCTGGACCTGCTGCACCGACATCATGGAGCTGCGGTTTGCGGAGCTCCCAACGCGGGCGGAGCTGATCAACAACGCGGGGTCCTGCGACTGCGCCCGGCTCGGCCTGCGGACTCGGGAGCTGCGGACTCCGGCTGCGGGAGGCGGCTGATCAGGAGGTCCGGGCCGCTGAGGAGGAGGATGTTCACCGTCGGAGATCGGCGTCGGCGTTCCACCAGCCCGGCGTGAGGGCCTGAACATCAGGCCGCCCGGTGCGGCGACTGCGGGTGCTCGGAAGGCCCAGACCACGGATGAACATCTGGGAAGATCGGAGGGGAGGCTGGCTGGACTATGGTGCCTTCCTCACCTTGGTGCCACTGTGTTATGTTGTGTCGTGGACTTTCTGTGTTTGTGCTTTTCTTTTTTTAATTCAATTTTATTTTTAATATGTTTTATTATTTATTATTTATTTATTTTTATGATACTGCCTGTAAGGAAAATTCATTTTGTTGTCTCTAATTGAGACAATGACAATACATTTGAATACAATACAAAGAATACAATTTCCCCCAAATTTGCAGTATCTCTAACATTGACTCTCCGTGCAAATTTGGCTCTATTTTGGTTGGGGGGGGGGGGGAGAGGAAATTATTATTTAAAGGTCACCTCTAATCATTCAAGAAATTTTACCAATCACTTCCAAGTATGGGTCACCCTTGCAATCCTCATGCAGTTTCCACAACACAAGCATGCAGGATTGTGTCATTCCCAATGCACTTTGAGCATTGTTGGGGAACATGAAACTCATCCTGACTGCCACCATTTTGTGTGGCTGCATCATGCTGAGGATAGAGCCCGGGTATGCAAGCACCACAGGGCGGCACAGTGGTGCAACTGGTAGAGCAGCTACCTCACCGTGCCAGAGATCCGTGTTCGATCCTGACCTTGGGTGCTGTCTGCGTAGAGCATGCACGTTCTCCCTGTGACCATGTGAGTTTCCTCTGCTCTGGTTTCCTCCCACATTCCAAAGACGCATGTGTTTATAGGTTAATTAGGCTCTGTAAATTGCTCCCAGTGTGTAGGGTGTGCATGGGAAAGTGGGATTACATAGAACGTGTGTGAACGGATGATCAATGCTTGATATGGACTGTGGGCTGAAGCACCTGTTTTAATGTTGTGTCTCTAAACACAACTAAACGAAACTATTTGCTAATGTTCTGTCTGTCTCCAGTGTCGCCGCAGGACATTCCATTCTGTTGGACTGTACTGCACTGCCTGTCCCTTGTAGAAATGTTCACATAGAGAACACCTTTGCCAAGTCAATCAGGCAGTGATTGCACAGAAATAACTGGAGGCCCTGGAGATGGTGGATCGAATGGTATGGTTCCCTCGGCAAAACTTTCAAAGTCATTTAGCAGAATCCTCAATGCCAGAACTCTCAAGCAAGCTCCAAGAACCTGCATAGATAATGGTAAGCGTGGCTGACCCCGTCGGATCTCTTATGCACAGTCAGAGCCTGATATCACAGCCCTTGAAGCCCGCGTGATGTTGATGAGACTGTCATCTATCTTGTCGTGGGCTGTGTCTTTTCCAGAAAAGGGATGCAGTGGTCTATGTCAGGATTTATCTGGAACAGGACTCTGTGCTGTCTGCACAGGTTGTTCCCAGGTAAACATACTGAGACAAACATTGATTGCTGCTGGAAAATTATCAACTTTGATCTGTCTAAAACTCATTGTTCTTTCAGTACAAGGAAATGTTTGCAACTGAATGTCACTGACTGGGCATTCCAAAGTTCAGGAGTAATTGCTGTATGATCTACTGAGAATGCAGCCGTTGGAACGGTTCCATGGGGGAAATAAAACACACTTGAGGGACACTGAAGGACTGACCCTGATTCGTTTCTCAAGCATTACACTGAGACAATGTTTGCAGATGAAACATTAGTGACTTTGACACACTGTAAACCAATGTACATATTGCTGCTGCTTTATCTCAGTACTTTTAGCTCTGCATTCAACACCATTGTGTCAGAGCTACTACACTCCAAACTTTCCGAGTTGACTGTGCCTGAACCCCTCTGTCAGTGGATCACCAACTTCCTGACAGACAGGAAGCAGCATGTGAGGCTGGGAAAGCACATCTCGGACCCGCAAACGCTCAGCATAGGAGCACCACAAGGCTGCATACTCTCTCCTCCTCTCTACTCTCTCTACACCAACGACTGCACCTCCACAGACACCTCTGTCAAGCTTCTCAAGTTTGTGGATGACACAACCCTGATTGGACTGATCCAGGATGGGGAGGAATCGGCCTACAGACAGGAAGTGTCACAGCTGGTGTCCTGGTGCCGTAGCAACAACCTAGAGCTCAATGCTCTTAAGACAGTGGAATTGATTGTAGACTTTAGGAGAGCTCTCCCTCCCCTCACCCCACTCACCATCAACAACACCACAGTCACATCTGTGGAGTCTTTTAAGTTCCTGGGAACCATCATCTCCAAGGACCTTAAGTGGGGGGCTACCATCGACTCCACAACAGCTGCGGCAGCTGAGGAAGCACAATCTGCCACAGGCAATGATGGTCCAATTCTACACGGCCATCGTAGAGTCTGTTCTCACCTTCTCCATTGTGGTCTGGTTTGGCTCAGCCACCAAGCACGACACCTGGAGGCTGCAGCGAATCGTCCAATTAGCAGAGAAGATTATTGGCTGCAACCTTCTCTCCATTGATGAACTGTACACTGCAAGGGCCAGGAAGTGAGCGGGCAAGATCATCTCTGACCCTTCTCACCCTGGCCACAAACTTTTTGAATCACTTCCCTCTGGAATGCGACTCCGGACTGTCAAAGCTGCCACAGCCAGACATAAAAACAGTTTTTATCCACGAGTAGTTGCTCTACTCAACAGCCAAAAATCTGTAGCCTCCCTTTGATCTGGTATTTTGTTGGTTCACATGCTTGATCAATGGTGTTTTATCATTAATGTCTTATTATTATTAATGTTTAGTGTTTTCTGAGTCATTTATAACCGTCACTGTATGTCATGTTGTTTCTTGTGGGCGGAGCACCAAGGCAAATTCCTTGTATGTGAATACTTGGCCAATAAACTTACTTACTTACTTAAACTTACTTACTTACTTTTACCAATATCGTTTTAAGTAGAATGTATTTTTGAGGTGTGCTTTCTCTGCATGTCAAAGACCTGTCCAGCTGTGCTGTGCTATTTCAATGTAGTCAACAGAGCAGTCAATTTCCTCTGCATAATAATATCCATCTTGACTTTAAACCTGTTTGTATCATATGCAATGAAGAAAGTGACGTACTAATATGTGTTTTTGAAAGAATTTTCACCTGTGGCCAACATGGCCTCTGACTTCTGCCTACATCATGATGAACCCTGTTTAATGGGGACAGAGAGAGAGTGAGGTCCCCCAAAATAATCTCCCAACCGTGAAGATACTGCTAATAAGATGCTGCTTCCCACGTACTCCACACATTAGCCAATCAAACTCCTCTCACCTGTGTCCACTTATCACCAATCAGGATTTGCCGCATCCCCACCTCCTTTCCAGCTTTCTCCCCACCATTAAAATCAGTCTAAAGGAGGGTCCTGACCAGAAACGTCACCTATTTATTCCCTCCGCATATGCTGTCTGACCCACTGAGTTACTCCAGCATTTTGTGTTTTGCTGCAATAAAGCATTTTGATCTCCTCTAACTAACGGCATGAAATTGGCAGCTAGAATGACCCTCTACTCCCTTCCCACCATGATGATTTCCATTAGTGACTCGTGAGCAAACACTCGTGCGGTATTTTCAATCACTTTTCTTGTGAGGTGTCCCTTAACAATAACTCATGTTACTTGCAAGCTTGGCCATTCATCGGCAGTTGCTGGAAACATAGCGTTGTGTTTGGAGGCTGTTATACTAACTAATATGAAAATGAATGTACTGTAGGTTATGGTTTAAAATTTTCCATATAGTTCAGGAGATTGAAGATTTATAATATTCCTGGCTTTGTGTTCCTGGCAGTGACCTAACTTGCTGCTGACTGGATTCATGCTGCTGCTGTATTGCAAATGATACCAAAATAAACATTTTTTTGTGTGACTTCTGACATCTGCCATACCTTATCACATTAAACTATTGGTATGCAACTCTAATGGATGGACATTTTCAGCTGGAAAGCTTAGAATCGCATTCTAGCTGCTGACTGAATTTCGGTTATAATAAAATAGATATAAAAAAGTACTATAAAATGAGCCCCTTCCCTTGATTCCAAATGTACTTAATTTTATACAGTAAGACCTGCTGGCAAAGATGTGGCTAAAAAAATTATGAAAGAGATGAGTTTAAGGATGATCCAAAAGAAAGAGATGGGGATGGAGGCAATGAACGAGAATTCAAGTGTGGCTTGAAGTACATCGAGGCTGTGCTGCCAAAGGTTCACAGAGAAAAAGATGAATGTTCCCACCGAGACCCATTCAACCTAAAATGGGATTTACCCTTCATATAAGTGTCACATTAGTGTCAACCATGTTTACCAAACTTGTTCTTATATCCCTTCAACTTCTGCTCGCCAATTCCCTCCCCCCCACAGCAAATTCCACAGTCTCGCAACTCTGTTCCACATTTCATTCATTTCATTCATTTAATCTCATATAAATGACCTCTCTTTCCTAATCCCAATTTGTGGAAATAATTTCCTTTTTTTTCTCTGCACCCACTCTTTTAAATATCTTATCCATATATTATCTACATTATTTTAATGAAGAAACCCCAGATGTTTAAATCCAATTTTTCGTTTTGCTATCTCCTCATGCTGTGTACCATTTTACTATTCTCCAAATTTTCAAGATACTAAATCATAAACTTCTCACAATAATCCAAATGACTCCCTCAGGTCATAAATAGGTTCTGCATAATCAATGATGATAAAACCTACAATTTGATTCATTTTTAATGGCCTTTTTCTGTCTGAAGGTTCAGAACAACTCCATTGGTTTTTCTTCAAGACAATTTGTTATAAAATAGTAACAAAGTTTTAAGCACAAATTGTTGACAGTACCAATTGACTTTCTTCATTTTGGGAAGATTATGCTCAACCCACAAAAATAGATTGAGGAATTTATTGAGCAATCATGTGGCAGTATGTTTTTTGTTACTTTGCCCAGACTTGCAATATTCCAATAGGAATTGCCTGTAATGCACCTGTATCTGGAAACATCTGGATTGTCATCACAAAAATATCTTTAGCACATGTCTCCCTGTAAGCTTTAAAGGGTAGGAGTATAAACATAAAATGCTGGAGGACAGGACAGGCAGCATCTCTGGAGAGAAGGAATGGGTGACGTTTCAGGTCGAGACCCTTCTTCAGACTGAGAGTCAGGGGAGGGGGAGATACAGAGATAAGGAAGTGACACTGATTCTCAGTCTGAAGAAGGGTCTCGGCTCGAAACGTCACCCATTCCTTCTCTCCAGAGATGTTGCCTGAATGGCTGAGTTACTCCAGCATTTTGTGTCTATCTTCGGTTTAAACCAGCATCTGCAGTTCCTTCCTACACATTGGGTAGGAGTAAACACTTGTGGAGTTATAGCAACAACTAGTAGAAATCAATCAGCAACTAATCTTAAAACTGTGATGACTTGGTAATGAGGAAGTGTGGAAGTGGGTTGTTGTTGGTGTGAAGGTCCTTTGGCTGCTGAATGCTTGCTCAACCACACGTGATTAAGAGTCCCACACTGAACAATCTCATACTCTGCCCGCTCTGCATTGGTTATAATCTGTGCACATGCTAACACCCTCTCCTAGATGGCATCTGGCACCACACACATAGAATTAAATCATCACTGAAATTAACCCCCAATTTGTGTTATAGATCTGAATTTTTATTTTTATTTTAGTTTAGTTTAAAGATACCAAGCAGAAACAGGCCCTTCGGCCCATCGAGTCCCCGCCGACCAGCGATCCAGCATACCAACGTTATCCTACACACACTAGGGACAATTTACAATTATACCAAGCCAATTAGCCTACAAACCTGTACATCTTTGGAGTTTGGGAGGAAGCTGGAGATCCTGGAAAAAACCCACAGGGAGAACGTACAAACTCCTTTTAGACAGCAGCCATAGTCAGGATCGAACTCAGGTTTCTGGCGCTAAAAATGTAAGTTCAGCAACTCTACTGCTGTGCCATCATACCACCCACTTTTCTTGTATGTGATTTTTCTAAGATAACCGATTAAGATAACTGACTAATGTAGCCCATGAAATTTGAAATTATTGTACATGTTCTGTTATTTGCAATAATTGCAAGTAGAGTTCCTCACAGGTGGTTGATTGACCCTGAAAATAATAATTTTTCTGACAATCTGTTTCTATGTTTTCAGTTGTACAAATCAAACCATCAATTACAGGCTGCAGTCAAACACACTTCATGCTGGATGTTTGCTAAAAGGCACTATACATTTAATCAAATCGCACAACATTTACTTTTAATCTATCATGATATAATTAAACTAATCAAAGGAATATCTTTCATATCAAGTCATTGCTAGATCATACTAAACTAATAGCAGGTATTTGGTTAAGTGATGCGCAAACTAGTTCAAAACAATGTAATATGCACTCTGATCACTTTCTGCATCTAATGCAGATTATAAACATTATCATTTTAGAACACAACCGCTAAGGTTTTTACCTTCAATTTGTTAATTTACCTAATATATTTGATTATTTATAACCAGATTTACTGGTTATAAACCAACAACTTTACTGTTGCAGGCTTACTACTTGAAGATGGAGTCCTCTGGAGTTTTGGATATTTCATTATTTTTCATTAAATTTATAAGTTGTGATTTATAGTTTCCAAAACCACCACATGTAAATGTTTCACCACTGGAATCTTTTATATTTGTACGATGAACAGCTAGATATTTTAATGACTTTTTCATGCATACATGTATGTAGTCACTGTAGTGTTTTTTCATCTAGTTAACAATATTAAAATAATGATTGTTGCTCCTGATGATTCTAGCAGTTACAAGAGTTGTGAGATGCAGAATGGGTTCAGTAACTGCCCACACAGGATATCCTTCATCTCAGTTGGATCATTGTGGTAAGGCATTCACTTGAGTTCTGGTGTATCCACCACAGTTGACAGAGAAACATCAGTAGAGGCTGGCAGTTATTAATCTGTCTCCTATCTCTGGTTGGATGTGAAACCTTGAGAAAAACAAGGAAAAGAAACATGAGTGATTTCCTAAAATTATAATTCATTTTTCTAACCTTTCAACACAAACGATTGTATTAAATATTCAATACAATATTTATTTTAAACGATGAAAGTGATCTACTTTGAAGAAGAATCAAAACTTTCAGCTATTAGATCCTGATATCAAAGGCCAGCAATAGTGGTTATAAATATCAAAGCTGGTAAATATATCACTTGGTGTGACACTGATCTAACCACGGGCTCTGGATCCATCTACTTCCCATCAACAAATGGCCACTTGGAGACATGACTCAAATATTCTGGAAAAGATTCGATATATACACTGAAGACCTCCAGTTTTATCTCACTATTACCTCTCCATCTATTGTCTAAATTCTCTCCGTTTTTGTCCAGCATTATGTATTGGATGAGAAGAAATGTATTCTAAACATTAGAAGGAACAATGCAATTGTATGCTTTTCCTGCCACAATATCCCCCCCCCCCCCCCATTAAATTCCCTGTTCCAAATTCAGCCAGAACTGTATCAGTTTGATCACAATACAAAACGACATACTTTATCCATATTTAACATTTTTTCAGCATTGTGTGCTGGTGATACTTTCATTCCTTGTTTTGTTACCTCAAGACATTTTTCCATTGCTCTCCTGGTTAGTCTTTCTCTGTAAAGTTAAGATCACCACAAGTCTGTTACTGTGTCTGCAATGGATATAGTTGCATTTGTCTATTACCCCTCTACTTGTTAACCTTTTCAATTAAGCAATGCCTCTATTTCAAAATTCTCATTCTCATTTTCAGTTCCTTCACAGTTTGCCCCTCAATAATTTTTCCATCACTATACAACAAACTACAGGAGGAACTCAGGAGGTCAGGCAGCATCTGTGGAACAAAATGGAGAGTCGACATTTTGCTTTGGAAACGTTCATCTAGGCTAAAGGGTAGATGTCAAGCGGGCAGCCAGTATTATGAGGTGGGGCAAGAGCTAGCAAATGATAGGTGTATCTAAGGGAAGAAGGCTGATTTTCAAATGAAGTCAGGTGGGGAGGGAAGGGTGGAGAAAGCAACAGAGGCTAGAACGAGATTGAATGAATGATGAATGAATGAATAAGTTTATTGGCCAAGTATGTACACATACAAGGAATTTGCCTTGGTGCTCCGCTCGCACGTTACAACATGACATACAGTAACAATTAAGAATGACACTTAAAACATTAAACATTAATAATAAAACATTACAGTTTAAACATGTGGATGAAATAAAATACCAGAGCAAAATGAGGCTACAGACCTTTGGTTATTGAGTAGAGCTACTACTCGTGGAAAATACTATTTTTATGTCTGGCTGTGGCGGCTTTGACATTCCGGAGTCGCCTTCCAGAGGGGTGCTTCAAAGAGTTTGTGGCCAGGGTGAGAGGGATCAGAGATGATCTTACCCGCTCGCTTCCTGGTCCTTGCAGTGTACAGTTCATCAATGTGGGGAAGGTTGCAGCCAACAACCTTCTCTGCTGATCGGACGATTCGCTGCAGCCTCTGGATGTCAAGTGCTTGGTGGCTGAGCCAAACTAGACCATGATGGAGAGGGTGATGACAGACTCTACAATGGCAGTATAGAATTGGACCATCATTGCCTGTGGCAGATTGTGTTTCCTCAGCTGCCGCAGGAAGTACATCCTCTGTTGGGCCTTTTTGACTATGTAGTTGATGGTGGCCCCCCATCAGGTCCTTGGAGATGATGGTTCCAAGGAACTTAAAAGACTCCACAGATGTGACTGGTGTTGTTGATAGTGAATGGGGGGAGGGGAGGGGGAGCTCTCCTAAAGTCTACCATCAATTCCACTGTCTTAAGAGCATTGAGCTCCAGGATGTTACGAAGGTACCTGGACGCCAGCTGTGTCACTTCCTGTCTGCAGGCAGATTCCGCCCCATCCTGGATCACTCCAATCAGGGTTGTGTCGTCCGCAAACTTGAGAAGCTTGTCAGAGGAGTCTGTGGAGGTGCAGTCGTTGGTGTAGAGAGAGTAAAGGAGAGGAGAGAGTATGCAGCCTTGCGGTGGTCCTATGCTGAGGATCTGCGGGTCCGAGATGTGCTTTCCCAGCCTCACATGCTGCTTCCTGTCAGTCAGGAAGTTGGTGATCCACTGACAGAGGGGTTCAGGCACAGTCAACTTGGAGAGTTTGGAGCGTAGTAGCTCTGGCACAATAGTGTTGAATGCAGAGCTAAAATCAACAAACAAGATCCTCGAATACAAAATCCTGGCGGTCTAGGTGCTGGAGGATGAAGTACAGGCCTAGGTTGACTGCGTCATCCACCGATCTATTGGCCTGGTGTGCAAACTGCAGAGGGTCCAGCAGGGGTTTTGTGATATTTTTCAGCTTGGCCAGCACAAGTCTTTCAATGGGCCTTCATGACTGCAGAGGACAGTGTGACAGGCCTGTAGTCATTAAGACCAGTAATCCTTGTTTTTTTCGGGTACAGGGACAATAGTGGAGACTTTGAAGCAGGCAGGGACAGTACAGGTTTGCAGGGACTGGTTGAAAATGTCTGTGTAGACCAGTGCCAGTTGTTCGGCACAGAGCTTGAGAGTAGAGGCGGAAACATTGTCCGGTCCTGGAGATTTCCGGCTTTTCTATCTTCTGAAAAGCCTCTCCACCTCCTCAATTTCTATTGTTAGTGATGGAGAAGTGGCCAGACTGATGTTGGGCAGCAAGGAGCGGGTGGGTAGTGGACGATGGCCCAGTCTTTGCCGACTGGAGTCAGGCTGTAAGTGGGTATTAAGTGGTGATTGAAGAGGGGTGGGTGGGAAAGGGTCCAGTCTTTGCAGACTGGTGTCAGGTTGTAAGTAGGTGTGAAGTGGTGTTGGGGAGGAGTGGGTGGGGAAGGGTCCAGTCTTTGTAAACTGGAGTCAGGCTGTGAAGTGTTGATTGGGGAGGGGTTACCAGGGTTATGTTTCTGTTTATCGAACCTGCAGTAGAACTCGTTCAGATCGTTGGTCAGCTGACGATTGTCCAACGAGGGGCTCTCCTCTTATAGCTGGTGATTTCTTGCAAGCCCCTCCAAACTGAAGAAAAGTCACTAGCTTAGTCCACCAGGGGCGCCGTATGGCAGCCTCTGCCTACAGTCTGTCTGTTTTTTCATCTTTTTGTTATTTTTAGTCTGTTTAAAAAGTATGTTTTGGAGGTACTGACATCAACATCGCGGGCGGCGCTGACTTCAACATCGCGGAGTTCTGGGATCCCTTTGCCGAGGGCCGCCAGTGTTGAATCTCCACCCAGCTCGGCCTGTGGACTTCGGGAGCCCCGGTCTCCGGTAGGAAGTGGCCGATTCGGAACTCCAAGCCGCTGAGAATGTTCTTCCGTTCCGACGTCGGAGTTCCCATCATACCAGCGAGAGGGCCTGAACAGCAAAGAGGAGGATGACTGAACTTTGTTGCCTTCCCTCACAGTGGGAAAAGTTGATTCCGCTGCGTGGGGATGTTTATGTTAAATTCTATTGTGTGTTGCGTTCTTTTTTATTCGTATGGCTATATGGTAACCCAAATTTCACCATACCAATTGGTGCATGTGACAATAAATGTAAACTTGAAACTTGAACTTGACTAGCTGAGAACTTGCTCCTCAACTTCTCAGAGTACCTTTCCTTGGCAGATCTGATTCCCCTTCTCAGCTTGTACTTGGCCTGCCTGTAGAGGTCTGCATCCCCGCTCCTGTAGGCCTCATCTTTAGACTGGCGGAGCTGTGCTGTAAACCAGGGCTAATCGTTGTTGATCCAGATCTGGGGACTAGTGGAAATGCAACTATGATAAGTGGAGACAACAAGGGACTGCAGATTATGAAGCCTGATGAGAAAGGACGAGTCTTCTTCTTCTTATCGAGTCCACACACAAGATTAGAAGTTGTTCAGCCAGAGCTGAACACACTTCTCGGCATCTGCACAATGGTGGCTGTCTTGCGCTTCTTGTGCTTCTTGTGCGTGGTGGTGGAAAGATTGGTTGAAACAGGGCCGCGACGTGAACGCTCTTTCCTTGGCCCCAAAAGGACGAGTGAAAGCAAATAAGGTATGGATGGTGGGCAGATGGAAACAGTGGAGGGAGGGGTTAGGGAACCCAGTTGGAGAAGTTTATGGGTGATGGACAAATGGAGTAGGTGGAGGAGGGAGAAACTGGGTGATAAGATGCTGAGGGGAAGGCTGGGAAAGAACAGGTTTTGTGAGAGGGCCTACTGGGGCAGATGGCGAAAGAAAGGAACAGTGGGGGAGAAATTGGAAAATTCAATGTTCATGCCATTGGATTGTCGACCACAGCGGCAAATATGAGGTGGCATTTCTCTAGCCTGCATTTGGTCTCACTTGGTTCTTGGTTTCTTGGTCCTCCAAAATATTCCAAATGGAATTTAAACTGGAGGTGGTGAAGGGAGGGCTTAAGCCAGAAAGGGTTATTGGGAAGAAAGAGCTACTTTAAATTTAGTTGCCTCTGGTTGGGTAACTATAGTTGGGTGGAGATTATTCCATGCTTTAATTGTGCGGGGGAAGAACGAATTGCTGTATACATCTGACTTTGTAGCTGGGATCACAAATTGGATCGAATGCCCTCGTCTGCTCCTAATTGGTTTGGGTTTGGTGTAGGTCTTATAGTCTATGTCGAGCTGACCATTTAACATTTTGTAAAAACAGGTCAAACGGTGAGCTTCACGTCTGTCTTGGAGAGGGTTCCACCTTAGAGAATTCAGAAGTTTGGTGACACTCGCTTCTCTCTCATAGGTGTTAGTAACAAATCGAGCGGCCTGTCTTTGGACACGTTCGATGGAAGAAATGTTTTTATTTGTGTATGGGTCCCATGCTGCAACTGCGTAGTCCAAATGAGGTCTAACGAGGGTGAAGTATAGCTTCTCCTTGACAGAAGCTGAACAATGATGAAAGTTGCGCCTCAGAAAGTTTAGGACACCTGTTGCTTTCACCGTTGCATGATGAGTCTGACCATTCCAACGCAGATCATTCTGCAATTTGATGCCAAGATACTTGGTTTGTTTGGATTCTTCAAGGGTGGCTCCAAGTATATTGTAAGATGTTTCACCTGGATTCCTCTTTCTGGTGACACTCATGGTTTCACATTTGGAAGGGTTGAACTGCATGTCCCATTGTTGTGACCACTCAACCATAGTATCGAGATCCTTTTGGAGAACATCTTCATCATCAGCTGACTTAATTGGACGGTACAGCAAACAATCATCAGCGAAAAGTCTGGTCATTTTGCGACTTTTTCATGGATGTCATTTATGTAAAGCAAAATAGGTGTGGGCCAAGTACTGTGCCCTGTGGTGTACCACTCAACACTGGATGCCAATTGGAGCTCTTTCCGTTCACACACACACGCTGAAGACGTTTTGTCAGGAAACTGGAAATCCATCGTTTCTTAACCTTCTTAACCAACCTTCCATGAGGAACCTTGTCAAAGGCCTTACTAAAGTCCATATAGACAACATCCACTGCTTTACCCTCGTCAATTTCCCTAGTAACCTCTTCAAAAAATTCAAGAAGATTAGTCAAACATGACCTTCCAGGCACAAATCCATGTTGACTGTTCCTAATCAGACCCTGTTTATCCAGATGCTTGTATATATTATCTCTAAGTATCTTTTCCATTAATTTGCCCACCACTGAAGTCAAACTAACAGGTCTATAATTGCTAGGTTTACTCTTAGAACCCTTTTTAAACAATGGAACAACATGCGCAGTACGCCAATCCTCGGGGACTATTCCCGTTTCTAATGACATTTGAAATATTTCTGTCATAGCCCCGGCTATTTCTACACTAACTTCCCTCAATGTCCTAGGGAATATCCTGTCAGGACCTAGAGACTTATCCACTTTTATATTTTTCAAAAGTGCCAGTACTTCTTTTACTTTGAAACTCATAGTATCCATAGCTACCCTACTAGTTTCCCTTACCTCACATAATTCAATATCCTTCTCCTTGGTGAATACCGAAGAAAATAAATTGTTCAATATCCCCCCCCCCATCTCTTTTGGCTCTGCAGATAGCTGTCCACTCTGTCTCTCCAATGGACCAATTTTATCCCTCGTTATCCTTTTGCTATTAATATAGCTGTAGAAACCCTTTGGATTTATTTTCACCTTACTTGCCAAAGCAACCTCGTATCTTCTTTTAGCTTTTCTAATTTCTTTCTTAAGATTCTTTTTACATTCCTTATACTCCTCAAGCACCTCATTTACTTCATGCTGCCTATAATTATTGTAGATCTCCCTCTTTTTCCGAACAAGATGTCCAATTTCCCTTGAAAACCAGGGCTCTTTCCAATTTTTACTGTTTCCTTTCAACCGAACAGGAACATAAAGATTCTGTACTCTTAAAATTTCACCTTTAAATGTCCTCCATTTCTCTTCTACATCTTTCCCATAAAACAAAATGTCCCAGTTCACTCCTTTTAAATCATCCCGCATCTCATCAAAGTTAGCCTTTCTCCAATCAAAAATCTCAACCCTAGGTCCAGTTCTGACCTTCTCCATAATTATATTGAAACTAATGGTATTGTGATCACTGGATCCGAAGTGCTCCCCAACGCATACCTCCGCCACCTGTCCCGTCTCATTTCCTAACAGGAGGTCCAGCACTGCCCCTCCTCTAGTAGGTACCTCTATGTATTGCTGCAAAAAACTATCCTGCACACATTTTACAAACTCCAAACCATCCAGCCCATTTACAGAATGTGTTTCCCAGTCTATGTGTGGAAAATTGAAATCTCCCACAATCACTACCTTGTAACCTGTAGTACTGTTCGATTATCTGAACTCCTAATATTCATGCCATAATCCAATAACCTTTCTCATTCAGACGTCATACTGAACGTTTATACCACACCCTGGCTAAATTAGTACAGTTCAAGCTTCACACCCAGATCTGTACAAATATAGTAATCACATCAGCTGAAAGGATTGCATGCCGTTCACTATAGAAACATAGAAAATAAGTGCAGGAGGAGGCCATTCGGCCCTTTGAGCCAGCACCGCCATTCATTGTGATCATGGCTGATCGTCCCCTGCCTTCTCCCCATATCCCTTGACTCCACTAGCCCCTAGAGCTCTATCTAACTCTCTCTTAAATCCATCCAGTGATTTGGCCTCCACTGCCCTCTGTGGCTGGGAATTCCATAAATTCACAACTCCCTGGGAGAAAAGTTTTTTCTCACCTCAGTCTTAAATGACCTCCCCTTAATGCATATAAAAATATCCCCATCTCTACTGCAATGGAAAAAAATAAACCACAATTATTATGAATTTGGATTAAATTGTGTAAATAAATTGCAAGATTTTACATTAATCTGTTCTCCAGCACAATGCTGACAGACAGTGTCCTGGTACATGATTATGGGCATCAATCAGCAGTTCTCATTTAGGAAAGCTGTTTTTGTCCTACTAATGGCCTGTCCCACTGTGCGAGCTAATTCAGGAGTTCTCCCGAGTTTCCCCTGATTCGAACTCGGAGAATTACGGTAATAGCCGCTTCCCCAGCCAGCCTGTGCTGATTGGTGAGTCTGAAGAAGGGTCTCGACCCGAAACGTCACCCATTCTTTCTGTCCAGAGATGCTGCCTGTCCCGCTGAGTTACTCCAACATTTTGTGTCTACCTTTGATTTAAACCAGCATCTGCAGTTCTTTCCTACAGATTGGGTGCGCGTTGCATGGTCACTCGAAATGAAAAGGCACAGAAAAGACAGACAAGGGAAAGGTGACTAATTATTCTATTGATGTGGCACTATTTCATTAATTTATTTTGGATCAGTTATATTTTTGGCACCAAAGGCACAGAGTGCTGGAGTAACTCAGCAGGTCAAGCAGCATCTCTGGAGAACATGGATAGGTGATACTTCAGGTTGAGATCGTCGGACTGAAAAAGGGTCTCGACTCGAAACATCATCTATCCATTGTAGATCAGTGTGACTCGTGTTGCGAGTCATGCTTTTGTAGTTACGCCCACTAGCTTTACAGTAACCCTCCCTGCCTTGTTCCTGCATTATTAGAAAAACGTGCTAGCATGAAGTTGTTAATACTATGTTGTTAATAAAGTCTTTGGACCTTTATTATGGTGTTAGGCTTCAGTTATTTTGACAGCCACAACACAACATCCATGTTCTCCAGAGATGCTGCTTGACTTGCTGAGTTATTCCAGCACTTTGTGTCCTTTTGTTTATTAATCAGCATCTGCAAACTAGAAGTGTCGTGCAGAGAGTGGTCCCTGCAGAAAGCAGAAAGGGATGGTCAGGGAAAGATGTGACAGTGAGGTCACATTGTAGCTAATGGAAAAGTCAAAGACAGATTTGGTGCATGCGGAAGCTGGTAGGGTGAAAGGTAAAGGCCTAGGAACTCTATCCCTGTTCTGTCTGGGGAGAGGTGGGTTGTGAGCAAGTGCTGGAAACAGAGACCATGGAACGGCGAAGGCTCCATCAACCACAATGGGGGAGGAGCCATGTTTCCTCTCTCCACTGCTCCCTTATTTAGTTTAACTTCTTTTCTTATCAGACTTTGTATTCTACAGCCCTGCTCAACGCCCTCCCCATCACCTCTCTCTCCTTTACCCATTCAATCCCAACGATAGGTCTCAATAGGAAACAATGAGTGTCCATTTCCCTCCAGAGATGCTGCCTGACCCGACGAATTCCACCAGCATTTTGTTTTTTTCATACCCCATATTCCAGCATCCGCAGGTTCCTGTGTCTCTATTAACATTCAGAGATATGAGTGCTCCTCATTTTCAGGCTTCTTGTTCATTCTTAAGGTTGAATGTTTATTTTAGTGTTCGTGCCTTCACTTGGCAAGAACTCAAGTGTTAGAATTCCCTCCCTAATCCGTTCCTTTCTTCTAAAACATATCTTAAAATGTACCTTTGTTCACCAAACACTGGGTTATCTGCTTTTAAAATTGAGAGTAACTTATTGATAGAGCATTGATAGAGAACATATTATGTTCTTTTGATCGCTACAATGTTAAAAGTTCTAAATTCATGCATTATGTTGTAACCTGTAGTACTGTTCGATTATCTAAACTCCTAATATCACGCAATAATCCAATAATCGTTCACATTCGGACGTCATACTTGCACAATTACACCCCACCCTGAAAAAATGAGTACTGCTCAAGTTTCACACCCATATCTGTACAAATAAAACAATCACATCAGCTGAAAGGATTGCAGGCTGTTCACTATCAAATTAGCTGAGTAACTGCCAGAAATTCTGCCGGAAACAGGCGACAGACTGTGTGAGAGAGAAGGGGGAGAGGGTGGACAATCAATTTTAGACATTTTCATCATTTTTTACAGATCACAGCAATGAAGGACGAAAGTCTATCCTTGCCTGGATCTCTGGAGCGCTAGTATGGGTGTTGTGCGCTGAAGGGACTGGTTTCCAGAGGGCTAGTATGGACATTGTGGACTGAATGTATTCTTGGACTTGCAGTTCAGTGAGTCATGGCTGGTGGGCTGGCAGTTCACTAAGTCATGGCTGGTGGGCTGGCACTTCAGTCACATACAGCTGGTGGGCTGGCAGTCCAGTCACTCATGGCTGGTGTGGTGGCAGTTCACTCAGTCACCTCTCCTCCCTTCACCACCACCCCCCCCCCCACTCTGCTCCTTGCCAATCCCCTCCCCCCCACGCATTCAGTCCATCTCCCCTCAACCCCCGCCCCCCCTTGCACTCTTAGTGGCTCTCCGACAGCGCAGCCATTCCTGCCTATTAGGTTCCCATTGTGATGAAGAACACGCAGGCATGGCAAGTGGAAAAAGGATTTATTAAAGTTTAAAATGTGACTCTTAAAATATAACAACAATTTAAATGTTGAAGATGAGATTTATTAAGTTCTTTCTTGTTGTGTCTCTTGTTGTGTTCTGCTGCTCACTGCCTCTTGAAAGCTCTTTGCTGTTAATATTTTTAAAAAAAAGACATTTTAATATAGAGAGATTGAGAGTTCAAATTTTAACAAAGAAAATCTGAGAATTTACCTCAAAAGTCATCATTCAGTGCAGGCCTGTAAATCCAATCTCACAGCACTCCAAGCAGAGTGCAGGCAGCAAGCCCAACCTCATAGCACTCCAAGCAGAATGCCTGGGTTTCACTGCACCACAATACTCTCCAGGACCCTACCATTTATTATATACATCCTGCCTGGTTTAATTTGCACCACGTATGTGTCCGACTTAAATTCCATCTGCCTTCTCTTGGCCCATTTCCCTTTTTCACCTAGACCCTGTGTAACCTTGGGTAACCTTCTAAAATATGTCCAAGATATGCTGCACAATATTTAATTTTAAGAACACGCCTTGCTCTCTTTCTTATTGTTAAAAATATGTGCTGCTCAGACCTTCCTCCTTGTAATCCGTGCCCTTTTAAAATTTACTGTCAAACAATCTATCTGGGAATGGAAAGTTAATCACTTGCATCCTGATTAGCATCATTATCACCAGTAAATTAAACCAGGCCTCCCATGCCTGCTCATCCTGCTGACCACTATACTGGCACGGCATGAGGGGAGGAATATATTCTGTTTTCTTTCCCCTTTTACCTTTTTAAATAAAATTTACCTCTCCTATTGATGCTGACAACCATTCAGTGCATCATCTTGGATATCCATTTTGGATTTCCATCATGGCTGAATCGGATCCTATCCTTCAACATGCTGAAACATTTCATAACAAGAACTTTAAATGGCTTTCTGGAACTTGGGAGCTATAAACTGATGAACATAACCTCTGTTGTGGGTATGTTTTTGGAGGGGATTAAAACTGACAGGATCTACATTTTGAAGTTTTATTCTTTTATCCTGTATCTGTACACTGTGGACGGCTTGATTGTAATCATGTATAGTCTTTTCACTGATTGGAAAGCATGCAATAAAAAACAATTTCAACGTATGACAACAGTAATGAACTAAACTAAATTATACTAAACTGAAAGGCAAGGACTGATTAGGAATAGTGAAGCGGCCTTTTCACGGGGCGACTTGACGCAAGAGTTAACCGGAGTTTAACATCGTGGGAGCCTCGTGCGATAACAGTGCGGCATTCGTGGACCACCGTAGCGCTAACGGCAGGTCATCGTGTAACTTGGTCACTCGGGAGAAAATTCAAGAAAGTTTGAATTTCTCCAAGATTGACTTGTACACTTGTGGTTGAGTATTGCAACATTATATGAACGTAGTGGCCAGTGCGATATCCGTAATAACTCTTGCGGGTACCGTGGGAACTCCTGCGAACGGTGAACCCGGAAGCTGGACAGAGGGAACAGAAGGTGAGTAAAAATTATCTTATGTGGGATTGAATTTAAAAAATAAATAAAAATAAAGATTTGCATCCGCATATGGACATCAACTTATTCATGAGTTATGTTAATGAGATTCAAGAAAATAACTATAATCTTTAAAAGGGACTTTAAAAGGGACTTTACTGAAAGGTTACGCGATTTTTATGGTCCGTGAGAAATTTTTCACATGTACTTCTTTGAGAGATACAGGTCGGAGTCCTCGGGTCCAGGGGTCCAGAACGCTACCAATCAATGTTGTACAGAGACCCGTGTAAGGAGTGAACTGTACATGCTGGTTTAAACCGAAGACAGACACAAAAAGCTGGAGTAACTCAGCGAGTCAAGCAGCATCTCTGGAGAAAAAAAGCTGATGTTTCGGGACGAGACACATCTTCAGACTCAATTCCGATTAGGCTGTCTGAAGAAGGGTTCCGGTGTTGGGGGAGTCCAGAACCAGGGTCCCAGTTTTACAGTCTACCGTGGGAACTCTTTAACTCAGTAAAGTAAAGTAGCCTTTATTGTCATATCAGCGCACAGGCAGCAGTTGACTGTTGCTCTATTCAGTTTCCCAGGGGGTCGGGACGGGACTGGAGTTGGGAGAGAAAGGTGGGGGAGTCGAGGGAGAGGAGGGGGAGACAGATGGGGGTGTCTTCATTTACTGACGGTGGGTGTCTGTCACTGAAACAGGCAGGTGAGATTTCACATCCACCTTGTGTGTGCCTCTCTCTCTCTCTCCCTCCCTCTTACACAGGCTGAGAGACTCTGCCTCTGTGAGTGTACGTCTCTTTCTCCCCCTCTCCCACACACAGTAAGACCGAGGTACTGTGCTCAGTCCATCTGTGTCTCCCACATACACAGTAAAATATGTCTCCAAATGAGCCAATTCAACCAAGGGAGGATATATATAGTGTGTGAAAAAAAAAGTTACATCATTTGTGTCACGTGTAGTTCACGATGTTCATTCAAGATTTAACGGGAATGCTCGGGAAACGGACAAGTCACTCGCACAAATAGCAGAAATGCCGAGTACCGTGGGAACTCTTTATCTACTGCCGTTATATCGTGCGAGACTCGTGCTGGACCACGACCTCTTCACTCTGGTGACATCTTGCGTCAACTCGCCCCGTGAAAAGGCTGCTTAAGCGTGCTTTGTTCATGGGAAATTATGATTCACAAATTTGACTGTTATTTGAAGGGGTGGCAAGAAGATTGATGAGTGCAGTGCACCTTTCCAGTTTAATTACACGTTTCCCATGGCTGGACATCCAGAACTGTACATGGTACTCCAGTGTGGCCTAACCAATGTATTGTACAACTGTAACATGACGTCCCAGCTCCTGTACTCAGTGCTCTGACTGATGAATGCAAGCATCCTGTCTACCTGAGTAGCCACTTTTATGACACTATGTACCTGCACTCCGAGTTCTCTCTGTTTCGCAACACTCATCAGGCCCATGACCATTTACGTTCTAATGCCTTTTCTGATTTGTCTTACCAAAATGCAATCTCTTGAATTTATTATCCACATGGATTTTAGCAAGGCCTTTGACAAAGTACTGCATGGTAGGCTAGTCTTGTCTGGAAGATTAGATCCAAGGCAAGCTAGCCTATTAGATACAAAATATATTGCTTGAAGATAGGAGAAAGTGGGTGGTGATCGAGTGCTATTTTTCAAACTGGAGGCTTATAATATGTGTGCCACAGGGATCGGTGCCATGTTGTTCAAAGTAACAATTTGGAGGAGAATGTAGGTAGTTGATGACACTAAAATTGGTGGTATTTGAACAAGTGAAGAAGATTACATAATATTACAACAGGAATCTTGATCAACTGCGCCAACATGGCAGGTGGAGCTTAATTTAGATAAATTCAAAGTGTTGTATTTTGTTAAGGCAAACTGTGATAACATTTACACAGTGATGTTAGGGTCCTGGTCAGTGATGTAGAACAGAGAGACCTCAGAATGCAGGTACATCATTCCATGAAAGTTGTAACACAAGTAGACCGGGTGTTGAAGAAGGCATTTGGCAAGTTTAGAGGTATATAAAGTCATGAGGGACATAGATAAGGTGAATTGTCAGTCTTTTCAGGGTAGGGGTGTCTAAAACTGGAGAGCATAGATTAAGAGGAGAAGGATTTAAAAGAAACATGAGGGTTAACATTTTCACATGGTAAGTAGGGTAGGGGTGCATATATGAAATAAGCTGCTAGAGGAAGTGGTAGATGCGAGTACAATCATGACATTTAAAAGACACTTAGATAGATTCATGGATTGGAAATGTTTGAGATATTTGGACCAGGAGCAGGCAAATGGGACTAATTCAGTTAGGCAACTTGTTCAGCATGGACAGGTTGAGCGAAACTGCCCGTTTCAGTGCTGTATGACTATAACTCTGTACATACGGATGCTATTTACACAACTTCTATTGTCACCCAACGTGATTGGAGATCAAACATTTACCCTTCTTCCCCTATATTTGTTTACCTTTTTTAGAAAGAAAATATTTCACTTGAATCAACTTTATTGCCACACAGTTTTAATGTTTAAAAAATACTTTATAACAATATTACTAATATATTTTCCCTTCACAATAGTAACTCTTGTTCTTACCTGGGAAGTAATACCGCAGTGGAAACATACCATCATCCAGAGAAGGGCATTCCATGTGGTAGCAATGTTACAAAATTTTGAGATTTTAAAAATCAAGTCTGCAATTTATCCCATCAGATAAAGCATAAAAATAAGTTTAATTTGACACCTAATTCACTTTCATATCTCAAGTATTTAAAAAGTTATGGCCATTTTCATACTCGGAAATTAGCATCTTGTTCCCTATTGATTTTCTATGGAGATAACAAAAAAGCTGTGATCGTGGACAGTCAAAAGCCCATAACTTTCTTAAAAATTAAGGGAACTGAATGAAATTTTCAGTTATCATAGATTGAAGCATGCTGAAACGAATATAAAATAATCTTACTTGGATGACCTGAAATTAAAGCATATAATTAGTTAGTTACCCAATTGTAGCTAATTCCAAACTTCAATTACTAGATCTAAACATCTATCTATTTCTTAATAAATGAGTAACATTTTTAAATAGCCTAAGTGTCCAAATAATATTCACAAATAATTCACAATAAAACATGATTTTAAAATCTCATTTACATTAATTTATAGGCCAAATGGAAGGAATTTAGTGTTTAATTGCTGTAAATTAAAGTCCATTTAAATCAGCTTTCTAGTGGGATCCTGTGAACGCGCTGGTTTAGAACGTTCACATTGCGGTAGATTTGTGCCCTCAAATGCCCAGAAAAATACTGTGGGATATAATGGGCCCAAAATGAGCTACTCGCAACATTAAACTTTGTATAAAGGGATCTTAAGAAGCCCTTTTTAACGTAAAAATATACAGCCTACCTTCCGTTTTCCCCTGTATGAGATCTGGCCCGTTGTCGGCGGTCGGGGGTTTAGAGGTTAATTTTTAAACTATAACAAGTAAGGAAAGCCCTTAAAACTAATAATAGCTCAAGCGAGGGAATCTTCCAGCGATTTTTCGTTAATAATCAACTAGGCTGAAAAACCGCGATTTGAACAGCCTAGGGAAAATCGCGTTTTAAACCCGCCCCCTCTAAACGGCGCCAAAATCGCGCACACGGGCTGGGACAGATTTTCAACGACGCTTCAGGTACGCTTTGCAACATACCTACATGTGGTAAGGCAGAAGCAAGCCACGGTTGCATCGTGGCTTGGTTCGGCAATTTGAGCGCCCTGGAGAGGAAAAGACTACAAAAAGTAGTAAACACTGCCCAGTCCATCATCGGCTCTGACCTTCCTTCCATCGAGGGGATTTATCGCAGTCGCTGCCTCAAAAAGGCTGGCAGTATCATCAAAGACCCACACCATCCTGGCCACACACTCATCTCCCTGCTACCTTCAGGTAGAAGGTACAGGAGCCTGAAGACTGCAACAACCAGGTTCAGGAATAGCTACTTCCCCACAGCCATCAGGCTATTAAACCTGGCTCGGACAAAACTCTGATTATTAATAACCATTTTCTGTTATTTGCACTTTATCAGTTTATTTATTCATGTGTGTATATATTTATATTATGGTATATGGACACACTTATCTGTTTTGTAGTAAATGCCTACTATGTTCTGTGTGCTGAAGCAAAGCAAGCATTTCATTGTCCTATACAGGGACACATGACAATAAACTCACTTGAACTTGATATAGTCATACAGTTTGGAAACAGGCCCTTCAGCCCAACTTGCCCACACTGAGCAACATGCCCATCTATACTAATCCCACATGCCTGTCTTTAACCCATATCTCTCGACCTATCCAAGCCATGTACCTGTCTTACTGGTTCTTAAGCGTTGTCACAGTACCTGCCTCAACTACCTCCTACAGCAGCTCTTTCCATTTACCTATCACCCTTTGTGTAAAAAAGTTGCCCATCGTTCCTATTAAATCTTTCCCCCCTCACCTCTGTCCCCTGGTTCTCGATTCCCCTATTCTGGGTAAAAGACCTTGTACAATTACCCTATCTATTACTTTCAATATATTTTACACCTCTATAAGATCAGCCCTCATCCTCCACCGCTCCAAGGTACATTGGAACATTGAATTGGATCTTTGTTATCCTAATCATGCTTCTTATATTCAGGATATAACTTGCTGGAAATTTAAATGCTTTACCAAAGAAGTTTAAGTTTTACAGTTGGTGGTGGAAATAATATAAATTCTCGCTTCATTTTGTTCAAGTATGTTCTTTTCCGAAGTGGGAAGTGTTGGTTTCATTTCACATTTGGCAATCATTTTTCTTCTCTTTACTGTAATATCATGTGCAGAGAGTTAGATAGAATCAGCTGGAGACTGGAATGGTTCCATCTCTCATTGAAGTACGAATAAAGCTGTTTCTTGTCAAATCAGTTGATGAGACTGAAGCGGAGCAGTCAGAATTATCTTCTTACTATAATCAATTTGGAACAAAGAGAAATTGACACTGATGCACGTAAAGGCCATTAATACTTTAAGTGTAAGCAGCGAGAAGCGAAAGTACAAAATGCTGAAATCCAACATTGGTAGTTTTTATATTCTCAAGATACAGAGGACTTGAGTTCCGTGGTCAGGGCCGGATTTAGATGAAGAGAGGCCCTAAGCTATTTCACTTGTGAGGCCCCCCCTCCCAATCCCCCACCCCCATGACTAGAGGACCATGACTACCCGACAGTGACAGTGTGACACTTTTAGATCCTACTGTATGTTGTCATTAAACAGTTGGTTTTAAAATACATATTGGATTCACCGCGGAGCAGGCGATGCCTAACTTGGATCGCCGTTTGAAGCTCTGGGGTGTTGGGCCTGCTGCTTCAACATCATGGAGCTGTGGTTTGCGGAGCTCCCAGCCTCAGGCCGCACTGATTTCAACATCGTGGAGCCCTGCGATCCCTTTGCCGAGAGCCGCCAGCGTGAATCTCCGCCCAGATCAGCCTGTGGACTTCGGGAGCCGCCGTCTCCGGTAGGAAGTGGCCGATTCGGAAGTCCCATAGTTGGGAAATATTTCTTAAAGAATTGTTCCTTATTGACAATTATATTGCAAAACCTGAATCAAATCTGAATCAAATCTGCTTGAAAAAGACTAACTTATAACTAAACAAACAGGTTCATTTCTTATTAAACAACTCACAAAGCAGTTTGGTAGACCAATTCAAAACTTTACTAATTATCGGCCGATGGAAGTGGCAAGGAAAACAAACCCCAGCCAAGTGAGCAACACAGACACTTGGCTGTCCTCTCTCCACTTCCCTGAACACAGAATTACATAGTATTATATACTGTTGATGCGGTTGATGTCCTGCCGGCAGTTTAAAATAGAATGGACTAAGGCCAGAAGATGGCCATTAGGGGGGGTCCAAGAGGAGGGGGTCCGTTGGAGACGGGAAAAGGGATCATCAATGGGGGCGAGGACTCCTTCCCATGGAAGAACGGTGTGAGGCGGAGGCGACGGAAGAAGAGCTCCAAATCGCGGCGGGCGCGGAACTCATTGAGGTGGGTACGGAGGGGGACAAAGGTGAGGCCTCTGCTGTGGACAAACCGTTCGGTATCTGAGAGGGGGAGGTCAGGGGGGATGGTGAACACAGGGCAGGGAGGGGGGTTGGGGCCGGAGGAAGGCAGGTGTGTGGACTGAGGCCATGGCGACGTCTGGTGGGGGGGGGGGGGGGGGGGGGGGGGGGGGTGGGGGGTGGTCAGGGGGTAGGGGGTATGAGGACTGTAGTGTGGGTGGGGAAGAGCTGGGGTCGCATGGTTTGAGGGGAATGGGGAAGACCCAGTGGAACAGCCACTGAGGTTACCAGAGTTGGGGGGACTAGCATTAGGACCCAGCGCAGTCAAACCCAGGGGAATGGGAATCTGTAGCGTGGAAACCAAAGATACTAGAGGGCCTCCTCTAGTATCTTTGGTGGAAACTTCAGGCCCAGTGCTGAGTCCAGGTTGCAGGTAAAGTGACGACTGCGGGCTGCTGGAGGGCATTGGAGTGGCGAGGGTCGGCGGGCAAAGCGTGGGAGGTCTTGGTGGTCGGTGGGGCGGCGAGGTTCGACGGGCCCGGTGCGGCGACGAGGTGGGTCGGCCCCCAGTGCGGCGGCGTGGTGGGTAGGCCCGGTGTGGCGGCGAATTGGGTAGGCCCCCTGTGCGGCTGTGAGGTGGGTAGGCCCCCAGTGCGGCGGCGAGGTGGGTAGGCCCGGTGTGCGGCGGCGAATTGGGCAGGCCCCCAGTGCGGAGGCGAGGTGGGTCGGCCCGGTGCGGCGGCGAGGTGGGTAGGCCCCCAGTGCGCCGGTGAGGTGGGTAGGCCCGGTGTGCGGCGACGAGGTGGGTAGGCCCCCAGTGCGGCAGCGAATTGGGCAGGCCCCCAGTGCGGCGGCTTGGTGGGTAGGCCCGGTGTGGCGGCAAGGTGGGTCGGCCCCCAGTGCGCCGGTGAGGTGGGTCAGCCCCCAGTGCGGATGTGAGGTGGGTCGGTCCCCAGTGCGGATGTGAGGTGGGTCGGCCCCCAGTGCGCCGGCGAGGTGGGTCGGCCCCCAGTGCGGCGGCGAGGTTGGTCGGCCCCCAGTGCGGATGCGAGGTGGGTAGGCCCCCAGTGCGGAGGCGAGGTGGGTCGGCCCCCAGTGCGGCGGCGAGGTTGGTCGGCCCCCAGTGCGGATGCGAGGTGGGTTGGGTAGGCCCCCAGTGCGGCGGCGAGGTTCGGCGGGGGAAAAGGGTTAAATAAACTACATACCTTTTGCTTTGACCTGCACTTCCAATGGTCCAAGGATCTGTGGAGCAAATTCCTCTCCACAACGAATATATACCTCACCTGCATTTTAATCCCGCCCCCCCACACCACCAAAGCCTCCGGAATCGCAAGCACAGCGCCACCGATGGTAGGTTTTATAACAATGCCACTATCGCATAGCGCCACTGATGGTAGGTTTTGTAACAACGCCACTATCTCAAACATTTTATACACCTTGGTGGAGCGAGCAGAGGCCCCCCTAGATCTCGAGGCCCTAAGCTTAAGCTTGTCTAGCTTATACGTAAAACCGGCCCTGTCCGTGGTCTATCACCTGAAAAATGAAATTTATGTCCGAGTCATTTGTATATTCGAATTAATTCTGGCTGTGTTGCATGGGATAATGCTTGTGAAATGTATTGTTTTTTTTTGTAGCAATAATGTTTTCTTCGATTATTTGGGTAATTGTACGAGCACATGCAACAGCCACTGAAAACCATGGGAGTATGTGTTGTCAGTGAATGAACCAAGACGGTGATGTGAAAGTCGTGTGATCAAATCCAGAGTCTCCTTTCATTATTTCCAGGTCGATGCACACATTTTATTCAGTGAATCTTACAAAGTTTTACAACTTGTTAAAATTTAACTTGAATATTTTAACAGAATTCTGAGAATTCTAACTGTTGCATCTTAACTGAAGCTTAACATATCTGGGCATGAAGTAAATTGTCAATACCTCAAATAAAAATGAGCATTTCTAGGGCATTTCTCTTCCTTTTCATCCCCATTCACCATAGGATAAAATAATATTGCCTTTTTTAATTCTAATTTGTTTGGATTTGAATGTCACTTAACTTGGTCACATTTTAGAGCTTTTTCTATACAATAAGTTCTGTAAATTAAATGCATCATTAAAATATCTAAACATCTGTTATTTTATTTGAAAGTGTTGTAAAAGGATAAGTCTATTTATTCGGAGGGCACTCACGTTACCTTGTCGGTGAATGTTTACCTGGGATGTATCAGTTTCATAGAGGTAGTTTGTATCATTTAAAATAGGCTTGTCTTTCCAGCCTATTTTTCTGTACGTCACTTGGCGCGTTGTTGAAACTGATTACCCCATGCCAAGCGTTAAAACTCATAAGGTTTACTGTGGCCTTTCTTTGTTCATAAACACATGTTCATGTTCTTAAGTCAGAATTAGGCCATTTTGCCCATCATGTTTACTCTGCCATTCAATCATGGCTGATCTACCTTTCGCTCTCAACCTCATTTTCCTGCCTCCTCCCTATTTTGCAATTTTGTAAAATAATTTACCAAGGCAATTAATAAGCTAGAAATACAGGCAAGGTAGAAATAGAATACTGAAATCAGCCAGCAGCTGTAGAGTGTTATATTCGGCAGAATGAAGAACTAAACGTACGCATTGGTTGCCTGCATCACATGTGTTTTATTACCCAGCATCCCCTGCGTATATTGAACACCAACTCATTAACATACAATATAAATATGTATGAATACATCACACTGCTCTCCTTTTTTTAAAGTATTAAATCTAAGTACACGGTTACAATTCTGTTGTTGTGATTTAAACTAGTATTGTTTATCCTGTATTTATGACATTTTAAATGATAAACATAATATATTTATTTTGCATATCTACATATTTTCATTTTACTTGTGCAGTGAGTTATTTAACTTACAAATCGAACCTGACTACTGGTTTACGGATCCTGCCTGATCGTCTAACAGTAACAGGTGTAACTGGAATTTCACTACATTTAGGTGTATGTGACAATAAATCAACCTTTGAACCTTTGAACCTTTGAGGTTTAGATGTTGACTCAACTGTAGGCTTATTTGGCTCTATTTTAGTAACCTGACTGACCAGAGGAATTTGTTTCTTTGTCTGTACTAACTGAACTTTGTGTTTCAATCACAGTGGTCTCTTCCAACTCACTTTCAGATTAAAAACTCAGGGTTTTGGACTTCATGCTCAGTTTTTGGTTAATCTTTGGCTGGAATCATTTGATCAACATGAACACTTTTGATCCTACCTCCAGCTTCAACTGAGTATCTTTTTGTTCCACACACTTCCACTATTTTCCCAACATCTCATTTGTCTCGACTGACTTGTTGGGAGGACTGAGAACACAAACTTGCTCATCTGGCCTGAAGTTCCTCTCCTTTTTGTGTGTCAAAATGGCATTTTTGACGTAACTGTTTTTGCTCAACTCTCAAGGCCAAATTAGGTTGAACTAGACTTAGGCGTATTCTTAGCCTTCTCTTTATCAACAGTTCTGCAGGTGAGTAACCTGTTGTTTTGTGGTGTTTGGTTCTGTACTTCAGCAAGAAACTAGTCAAACGATGTTTCATGCTGAGCTTTGAACTACCCTGCAAAACCTGTTTCTTGAGAGCATCTTTGACAATTCTAACAGACATTTCTGCCGTCCCATTGGAGGCTGGATGGTATGGGGGAACAAGTGTGTATTTTACACCATTCCGCTGCATGAACTCTTTGAACTGCTCTGAACGAAACCGAGGCCCGTTATCAGAAACAAGTTCTTCCGATAAACCATGGCATGCAAAAATTGATCTCAACTCATCCATGGTACACTCAGTAGTAGTGCTTGACCACGTATGCTTAACCTCAATCCATTAGGAATGACTATCTATTAGTACCAGAAAGTGATCATTACCCTTTTCACAAAAATCTACATGAACTCTCTGAAAAGGTCTACTTGGCCATGAACAGGATTGCAGTAATGTTTTTGGTGGTTTACTCCGGCAATTTTGGCACACACTACTATTGCTCACCAGTGACTCGATGCCACTGTCAATACCAGGCCAATACACAAAACTTCTGGCAATTGACTTCATGCTTACTATGCCAGGATGTTCGGCATGAAGTTCATTCATAATTTTGTTTCTCAAAGACTGGTACAACCGGTCTGTAACCCCACTTAATGCATCCCTGCCCACATAATAATTCATGGCGTTGATAATGGAAAAGGCTTCAGCTCTGAGTTCAGAACTGAGTTCAATCCACTGTCGATTTCAGTCCAAACGTTCAATGTCTGTTCACAGACACTCTTCAGCACAGTGTCTTTCTCTGTTTCTGCTGCAATTTCTGTTGCAGTCACTGGAAAGGCTTCATCTACAACTTGCAGTGTATAGATTGAGTTCTCACTTCCCACGTCAGAGTTCTCATGGGGCAACCGGGACAACCCATCTGCAACTGCGTTGCACTTGGAGCTTCTGTACTCAACCTTGTAGTCATACTGGGACAGCAGAATTGCCCAGCGCCGCATCCTTGATGCCGCAGTGGTAGGTATAGCTGACTTGGGACCAAGTATCACTAGTAGTGGCTTGTGATCAGTCACTAGGGTAAATGGTCTGCCGAGAAGAAACTGATGGAATTTCTTGATTCCGAACACGATGCTGAGTAGTTCTTTTTCTATCTGTGCCATAATTGCACTCACTCGGTGATAGGGTGCGGGACGCAAAAGCAATAGGCTTTTCCTGTCCGTCATTCATTATGTGGCAGATCATTGCACCTACACCATACTTGAAGCATCACAAGCAAGTTTCATTTCGCGTGTCGTGTCGTAGTGAACAAGAAGTTTGTCACTTGTCAGGTTTTCCTTGTAGATGTCATATGCACGTTGCTGTAGTGGTTTTAGCACATTTGCTAAATCTGGAAGGAATCGTGCATAGAACTGCACCATGCCAAGGAATGATCTTAGCTCTGACACATTGTTGGGTTTTGGAGCATTCACCATTGCTTCAACTTTCGCCTTTACAGGGCGAAGTCCGTTGGCTTCTACTTTGAGTCAAGGTAGACCACCTCTGACTGCATAAATGCACATTTACTTTGTCGCAGTTTGACATTGTGGCAGTTCAATCGTGTGAGAACTTGCTCGAGGATTTCCAGATGTTCTACCATGCCCTCTGTGAATATCAGTAGGTCATTCTGGTTGCACACACAGTGCGGATGTCTTGCAACATTTTGTCCATGACAGACTGGAAGATTTCTGGGGAGGATTTCACACCATAGGGCAGCTTTGTATATGAATACAAACCCTTATGTGTGTTGATAGTCAAGTACCGCTGACTTCTTTGTCGATATTGAGTTGGGCATAAGCGCGAGACATCAGAGGGGGAAAACAGTTGAAAAGGAGAGGCAAAGCACCGGCAGACTTAACTCAGACCTCCCGTGGATTTTGAAGCAACAGCAACAAAGAGAAGCAGGAGAAAGCACAGATTGGCTCTAGCCCGAGTGGGAGGAGAGTTGGAAGTGAGTCAGAGGGGGAAAACAGTTTAAAACTGAGGAATTTGGTTTGTAAATTGGTAAATTAGGCAATTTATCAATCAATGTAAGCAAGACGGCTCTTAGGGAGTGGCAGTGAGGGAGCGGCCTTGTGAGTAAAGTGTGAGTCTTTGGCGAGGAGGCTGAGGAGAGGAGGCTACACATAAAGTGCGAGAGGACGGAACGTGGTGAACACATGTCGGAGCAGATGAGACGGTGTGAGGCTTGCAGAATGTGGGAGCCCAGGGACACAGATGGAGCCTCTGGCTGCTACACCTGTGGCAAATGCGTCCAGCTTCAGCTCCTAAAGGACCGTGTTGGGGCACTGGAGAAGCAGCTGGATGACCTCAGGGCCATCCGGGAAAACGAGAGTTTCCTGGACAGGACCTACAGTGAGGTAGTCACGCCGAGGATACGGGAAAAACCAAGGTGTGTGACGGAGAGAAAGGGTGGAAATCGTGGAGTGCAGAAGGCTCAGGTGACTGTGCCTAATGAAAACAGGTACGCCGTCTTGGGAACTGTCCGGGGAGACGATGTTTCCAGTCCGAGCGGCGGACACGTCGGTGGCTCCAATCCTAGAGATGGGACTCGACCAGCGAGACCGATTCTGTGGCGGCAGACGAGATGCGAGGATGGTCTGTTGCCTCCCTGGTGCCAGGGTTCAGGATGTCACAAGCCAAATTCTGAACATCCTCGAGAGAGAGAAGGTGAACAGCCGGCAGTAGTTGTGCACGTAGGCACAAACAACATCGGGAAGAAGAGGAATGAAGTTCTCCAACATGAATTCAGAGAGTTGTGAAGAAGACTGATATGCCGGACTTCTAGGATGGTTATCTCTGGATTGCTTCCAGTACCACTTGCTAGTGAGGACAGGAACAGGGAGATAGGGGATCTGAATGTGTGGCTGAGGGGCTGGAGCAGGGAACAAGGATTTAGATTTATAGACCACTGGGATCTCTTCTGGGGTAGGGTGACCTGTACAAAAAGGATGGATTACACCTTAACTGGAGGGGGACCGACATTCTGGCAGGCAGGTTTGCTAGGGCTACACGTATAGGTTTAAACTAAATAGTGGGGGGGAGGGATTGACAAATTGGGAGAATAAAGATGGAGTTGAAGGGGAAGTGGCTACAGGAAAAATTACAAAAGATTCTCGAATTAATGGGAAGGAAAGCTTGAGAATAGACAACAGAGTAAGGTCAGGGCCAATTGCGAGGGGAGAAGTGAATAAGGAGGTCAAAGTACTGTATATGAATGCGCGAAATATAAGGAATAAAATGGACAAGCTCGAAGCTCAGTTAGAAACTGGCAAGTAAAGTGTGAGTCTTTGGCGAGGAGGCTGAGGAGAGGAGGCTACACATAAAGTGCGAGAGGACGGAACGTGGTGAACACATGTCGGAGCAGATGAGACGGTGTGAGGCTTGCAGAATGTGGGAGCCCAGGGACACAGATGGAGCCTCTGGCTGCTACACCTGTGGCAAATGCGTCCAGCTTCAGCTCCTAAAGGACCGTGTTGGGGCACTGGAGAAGCAGCTGGATGACCTCAGGGCCATCCGGGAAAACGAGAGTTTCCTGGACAGGACCTACAGTGAGGTAGTCACGCCGAGGATACGGGAAAAACCAAGGTGTGTGACGGAGAGAAAGGGTGGAAATCGTGGAGTGCAGAAGGCTCAGGTGACTGTGCCTAATGAAAACAGGTACGCCGTCTTGGGAACTGTCCGGGGAGACGATGTTTCCAGTCCGAGCGGCGGACACGTCGGTGGCTCCAATCCTAGAGATGGGACTCGACCAGCGAGACCGATGTCGGGCAGAGCCCTAGTGGTGGGTGACTCCATTGTCCGAGGAGTGGACAGGAGATTCTGTGGCGGCAGACGAGATGCGAGGATGGTCTGTTGCCTCCCTGGTGCCAGGGTTCAGGATGTCACAAGCCAAATTCTGAACATCCTCGAGAGAGAGAAGGTGAACAGCCGGCAGTAGTTGTGCACGTAGGCACAAACAACATCGGGAAGAAGAGGAAGGAAGTTCTCCAACATGAATTCAGAGAGTTGGGAAGAAGACTGATATGCCGGACTTCTAGGATGGTTATCTCTGGATTGCTTCCAGTACCACTTGCTAGTGAGGACAGGAACAGGGAGATAGGGGATCTGAATGTGTGGCTGAGGGGCTGGAGCAGGGAACAAGGATTTAGATTTATAGACCACTGGGATCTCTTCTGGGGTAGGGGTGACCTGTACAAAAGGGATGGATTACACCTTAACTGGAGGGGGACCGACATTCTGGCAGGCAGGTTTGCTAGGGCTACACGTATAGGTTTAAACTAAATAGTGGGGGGGAGGGATTGAC
Source organism: Amblyraja radiata (assembly GCF_010909765.2). NCBI lineage: Eukaryota > Metazoa > Chordata > Chondrichthyes > Rajiformes > Rajidae > Amblyraja > Amblyraja radiata. The sequence continues at coordinate 43,802,891 of NC_045958.1, forward strand.
AAATTGGGAGAATAAAGATGGAGTTGAAGGGGAAGTGGCTACAGGAAAAATTACAAAAGATTCTCGAATTAATGGGAAGGAAAGCTTGAGAATAGACAACAGAGTAAGGTCAGGGCCAATTGCGAGGGGAGAAGTGAATAAGGAGGTCAAAGTACTGTATATGAATGCGCGAAATATAAGGAATAAAATGGACAAGCTCGAAGCTCAGTTAGAAACTGGCAAGTATGATGTTGTGGGAATTAGTGAGACATGGCTGCAAGAGGGCCAGGGCTGGGAACTGAATATTCAAGGTTATACTTCCTATCGAAAAGACAGACAGGTGGGCAGAGGGGGTGGGGTTGCCCTGTTGGTGAGGAAAGAAATTCAGTCCCTTGCAAGGGGTGACATTGAAACAGGAGTTGTGGAGTCAGTATGGATAGAACTAAGGAATTGTAAGGGTTAAAAGACCCTAATGGGACTAATCTACAGGCCCCCAAACAATAGCCTGGGCATAGGGTGCAAGTTGAATCAGGAGTTAAAATTGGCATGTAGCAAAAGTAATGCTGTGGTTGTTATGGATTTCAACATGCAGGTAGACTGGGAAAACCAGGTTGGTACTGGACCCCAAGAAAGGGAGTTTGCAGCGTGCCTTCGTGATGGATTATTTGAACAGCTTGTATTGGAGCCAACCAGGGAGAAGGCAATTCTGGATTTAGTGTTATGTAATGAACCGGATTTGATAAAGGACCTTGAGGTTAATGAGCCATTCGGAGGCAGTGACCATAACATGGTCAGGTTTAATCTACAATTCTTTACTCAGAGAGTGGTAGCTGTGTGGAATGAGCTTCCAGTGAAGGTGGTGGAGGCAGGTTCGTTTTTATCATTTAAAAATAAATTGGATAGTTATATGGATGGGAAAGGAATGGAGGGTTATGGTCTGAGCGCAGGTATATGGGACTAGGGGAGATTATGTGTTCGGCACGGACTAGAAGGGTCGAGATGGCCTGTTTCCGTGCTGTAATTGTTATATGGTTATATGGAGAGGTAGAAGAGTAGATCGGAGGTATCAGTGTTGCAGTTGAATAAAGGGGACTATGGGGCCATGAGGGAGAGCTGGCCCAAGTTGACTGGAAAGATCCACTAGCAGGGATGACAGTGGAACAAAAATGGCAGGATCAGTTCATTCCTAGGAGGAAGAAAGATTCCAAGGGGAGAAAGGGACGATCATGACTGACAAGGGACGTCAGGGACAGTATAAAAATTAAAGAGAAGTACAACGTAGCAAAGATGAGCGGGAAGCAAGAGGATTGGGTAATGTTTAAAGAACAACAGAAGATAACCAAAAAGACAATACGGGGAGAAAAGATGAGGTACGAAGATAAGCTAGCCAAGAATATAAAGCAGGATAGTAAAAGCTTCTTTAGGTATGTGATGAGGAAAAAATTAGTTAAGACCAAAGTTGGACCCTTGAAGACTGAAAAAGGTGAATTTATTATGGGGAACAAGGAAATGGCAGATGAGTTGAACAGGTACTTTGGATCTGTCTTCACTAAGGAGGACACAAACAATCTTCCTGATGTACTAGTGGCCAGAGGATCTGGGGTAACAGAGGAACTAAAGGAAATCCACATTAGGCAGGAAATGGTGTTGGATAGACTGATGGAACTGAAGGCTGATAAATCCCCAGGGCCTGATGGTCTGCATCCCAGGGTACTTAAGGAAGTGGCTCTAGAAATCGTGGACGCATTGGTGATAATTTTCCAATGTTCTATAGACTCAGGATCAGTTCATGTGGATTGGAGGGTAGCTAATGTTATCCCACTTTTTAAGAAAGGCGGGAGAGAGAAAACGGGGAATTATAGACCAGTTACCCTGACATCGGCGGTGGGGAAGTTGCTGGAGTCAATTATAAAAGATGAGATAGCCGCACATTTGGATAGCAGTAACAGGATCGGTCTGAGTCAGCATGGATTCATGAAGGGGAAATCATGCTTGACTAATCTTCTGGAATTTTTTGAAGATGTAACTAGGAAAATGGACAAAGGAGAGTCAGTGGATGTAGTGTACTTGCATTTGAAAAGGTCCCACATAGGAGATTAGTGGGCAAAATTAGGGCACATGGTATTGGAGGTAGAGTGCTGACATGGATAGAGAAGTGGTTGGCAGACAGGAAACAAAGAGTAGGGATTAACTCTTTCAGAATGGCAGGCAGTGACTAGTGGGGTACCGCAAGGCTCGGTGCTGGGACCGCAGCTATTTACAATATACATCAATGATTTGGATGAAGGGATTCAAAGTAACATTAGCAAATTTGCAGATGACACAAAGCTGGGTGGCAGTGTGAACTGTGAGGAGGATGCTATGAGAATGTAGGGTGACTTGGACAGGTTGGGGGAGTGGGCAGATGCATGGCAGATGAAGTTTAAGGCGGATAAATGTGAGGTTATCCACTTTGGTAGCAAAAACAGGAAGGCAGATTACTATCTAAATGGCGTCAAGTTGGGAAAAGGGGAAGTACAACGGGATCTGGGGGTCCTTGGACATCAGTCTATGAAAGTAAGCATGCAGGTACAGCAGGCAGTGAAGAAAGCGAATGGCATGTTGGCCTTTATAACAAGAGGAATCGAATATAGGAGCAAAGAGGTCCTTCAGCAGTGTACAGGGCCCTAGTGAGACCACACCTGGAGTATTGTGTGCAGTTTTGGTCCCCAAATTTGAGGAAGGACAGTCTTGCTATTGAGGGAGTACAGCGTAGGTTTACACGGTTAATTCCCGGGATGGCGGGACTGTCATATGCTGAGAGAATGGAGCAGCTGGGCTTGTACACTCTGGCGTTTAGAAGGATTAGAGGGGATCTCATTGAAACATATAAGATTGTTAAGGGCTTGGACACACTAGAGGCAGGAAACATGTTCCCGATGTTGGGGGAGTCCAGAACCAGGGGCCACAGTTTAAGAATAAGGAGTAAGCCATTTAGAATGGAGATGAGGAAACACTTTTTCTCACAGAGAGTGGCGAGTCTGTGGAATTCTCTGCCTCAGAATTCTCTGGCGGTGGAGGCAGGTTCTCTGGATGCTTTCAAGAGAGAGCTAGATTGGGCTCTTAAAAATAGCGGAGTCAGGTGATATGGGAAGAAGGCAGGAACGGGGTACTGATTGGGGATGATCAGCCATGATCACATTGAATGGCTCGAAGGGCCAAATGGCCTACTCCTGCACCTATTGTCTATTGTCTATTGTCAATTGTCCAGTTTAGTAAAGACTCTTGCTCTGCAAAGTTCTGCCTACAGATCCTGTGAGGTTGGTAATGGATATTGTTCGTCGTCAACGGCTTGGTTGATTGTGACTTTGTCATCACCACATAGTCGAACAGTTTTGTCGGCTTTGGGTACGGCCACAATTGGCGTTGCCCAGTTACTCTGGTCTGTCTTCACGAGTACTCCATTCCGCTCTAACCTGTCGAGTTCTTCCTCCACTTGTTGCTTTCGTGCATATGGTACAGGTCTTGGTTGACAAGACACAGGTCTCACATCTTGCTTAAGTCGAATGTGTGCAGAGTACCCTGTTATTCCTGTGTAACTGTCGGTAAATATTTCTGCATGTTTGCTTATGATGTTTTCGAGACATGATTTGGACAAATCGACGCTGAAAATGTTCTTCCAGTCTAACTCTATTCTACTCAGCCAATCTTTTCCAAGGAGGGTTGGTTTATTTCTGTAGCTGGCCACTATGATGGGCAATGTTACTGACTGAACATTATGCTGAACTTTACAGTTCATTTGTCCGCATGTCTCCAAAACGTCGCCCGAGTAGGATCTCAGCTTGACCTTACTCTCAAACAATGGTGTCTGTGGGAACTTTGTTTCGTACAGGTCTTTGCTCATGACCGAACAATCTGCTGCCATGTCAATACACATATCGATTAACTGTTCATTAATCAATAGTTTAGTTTGAAAGTCCTTGCCTTGGCCGGTTGTAGGCTTATCGATGTTGGTTGCATAAATGGTGTACAACCCAAGATCAATTCCATCTGGGTTCATCTCCAAGGTTCATCTCCAAGGTTCATCTCCACTCCTTTCTGGTGTTGTCACTTGTTTCCTGCAGATGTTGATTTCCTGCTTTAAGCTTGGCCCGGCATGCTAAGGCGATATGGCCTTTCTTCTGGCCGTTATAGACCTTGGCCATTTTGAACTGACAAAATTGGGATGAGTGATTACCGTCGTTGCAACGATAACAACTGGCTGAACTTGGCTCCCCGCCATGCTTTGGTTTTGGTTTAGCGCCTCTTGGTTTGGCCATAGGCACGGCGTTGTGACTGTAAACGGCCACTGCAGTCTTTGGTGGACGAAACTTGTGAGCATTCTTTGATGCCATCTACATTGTGGTAGCAATCTTGCATGCTTTCTTGAATGTAAGATCTGGAGTGTTCATGAATTTGGACTGAATTCGTTCATCCACCAGACCACAAACAAAACTGTCGTGTAGTGCGCGTCCGAGAAAGGTTCCAAAGTTACGGTGCAAAGTTAAATTTTCCAAGGCAACAATGTACTCATCGATTGTCTTATTCTGCTTCTGGTTTCTAGTGCCGAATATATAGCTTTCTGCAATTTCCAGAGGCTTTGGGTTGAAGTGCTCATCCAACTTCTTCATAATGTCATTGAATGGCACGTCTTTTGCCTTTATGGGCACAAGGAGATTGACGAGTGTGCCGTACACTTCAGGACCGATCTCCGTGAACAGAATCGCTTTCATGCATTCGCAAACAGTCTTATTTGTTTCACACTACCTCTCCTTCACCGCTAATCTCCATTATGTTATTTGCCATGAAGAACATGTTTGCTCTCTCTGTATAGGAGCTGAATGGCTCCCTACTCTTGTTGAAAGTGCCATGGTTTCCGATGTAGCCCATGGACACCGCCATCGTGTCTCTCTTATTTAAAAAAAAAAGAGAACGAGGAAAGTCTGCACAAACCCCGATTTCCTATCTGTTCTAGCGTAGCAATTCACCTAAAACTTAGCTGTACAAAGGCTTTTCCAGCTTGAGGAACTCGACAAAAAAAAACTCAGTCTATAATCCTATACCGTCCCATCCTCGTCGCCAATTTTGTTACATTCCGGACGGCAGAATGAAGAGCTAATCTCACACATTGGTTGCCTGCATCGCGTCTGTTTTATTACCCAGCATCCTCTGCTCATATTGAACACCAACTCATTTAATTAACATACAACATGAATATGTATGAATACGTTACAGAGAGAGAAGTGGGAGTTCATGTTTCAGGCTAAAAATAACGGAAAAATGAGGATGAAATGCTGTCTCCCAGCCCAAATCTTATTTACTTTCTCTTCCCTCCCTGTCTGCGGATGCTTTTCCCATTGATTTCACATTATCTCTCCCATCTGCTAAAAGGAGCCAGTTCATTCAGTAATACTCCTCTAAATTTCTGTCCAAGCTCCTGCATTCTGAAGGTCTCGATCTTAGCAAAGATCCACCTTTACACTCACAAACAGTGAAACTGCCATTGCCATTTTCGGGCTCTTTGGTAACCTAATCCCTTCATTGTCAGAGAGAAGGTTCTTCCTCTAATTGAGATCTAACTGTAAACATTTGCTGCACACCAAATTAATTTCCACTTGGGGGAAATTGCCCACGGTTGTAACAGCCTCAGACAACAGGTGGATGTCAAGCATTTTGTTTAACTCTCTGAAATTTCTGTGCTGCCACTGCCTTGTCATTTTAAAAATATATCCAATGTGCACAGAATTTCTGAATAAAAGGCAGGAATGCAGATTGAAAGACAATAATGTAAATGCTGAGCACAGGATTACAACTTACTAGCCATCATGTTTTATCCAATCCCCATTGTACTATATCAGTGAAGATCAGAAGATTAGTGGGTGCGCAAGGATTAATAATTTTCAATTTTACTTGGTTGCCTTTGTGAATTAAAGATTTTTAATGAAAGGCGTTGCATAAAATTGCTCTTTTTTTTCCCCACACTCAATGACTTCAGCAAACAAAACAACTCCTTGCCAAGTTTTTCCTCACACACCTTTACAAATGGAGGCCTAGAATTTCATTTAGACAAACTGCAAAAGTAAGGTTGCCTTCAGTTGAAAATAAAGATTCACCATATTAGAGTAAATTTTAACCATTTCTGAATAATTGGGTAATTCACCTCATTATTTTTCATGGAAACATTCCTGTACTGTTTCTGTACGGCGAGGTTTTCTGCCTCCACAACCCTTTCAGGCAGTGAGTTCATGACCCCTAGCACCCCCTGAGTGAAATAGAATTTCTTCCTCTCCTCTCTAATTCTTCTATGAATTACTTTAAATTTATGCCCCCTGGTTTTTGAACCTACAGTAATTTCCAACTAAAGTAGCTATTCTCGACGTACAATGGGACACAAAGTGCTGGAGTAACTGAACAGGTCAGGCATCATCTCTGGAGAACATGGATAGGTGACACTTCGGGTCTGGAGCTTTCTCCCAGTTTGAAGAAGGGCCCCGGCCCGAAATGTCCCCTATAACATGTTCTCCAACGATGCTGCTTGACCCACTGTTTTACCCCAGCACTTTGTGTCCCTTTGTGTAAACTAGCATCTGCAGTTTTATGTTTGTGGGTGCCACGGTGGTGCAGCGGTAGAGTTGCTGCCTTACATCATTGCCTTGGTCCACAGTCAAAACTATTGGCCCAAGGCCAGTTCCCATGTAAGTTTATTTTACGGTGTTGGCACTAGTCATCAGAAATGTGGTCGGGAATTTCAATAAAGATATTCAATTTCTCTGTGGATTGTCACATTGTCGTTGTGGAGAAGCTTGTGTGGTCCTGAGATCCTGAGAGCAATGCCGTCTGGAGCTATGCTCCAGGTGTGGCCACCCATGGCGGTAAGGACGAGGGGGCGGTCTCTGACAAAGAGTAATCCAACCAAGACCTCAATGGTGGAACAGGTGGAGGACGATGGCTGACCTTAGTGGAGCGTCACAACGGCTGGGAAGGCGGGTGAAGGCTGCAGCAGAAAAGGGTCTCCGGTCGTCTTGGGCTCCATGCCACTGGATTCCGACCCAGATCTATCAAGGACTGTGGGGTGGCTGTCTGTGCACCAGTCTCCCCATGTTCAACAAAGTCACGCACAGGCGTCCTCCATATAGGGAATAGCACCCTGGAGACACCCATGGTCAGTCATGACCGAATGGGGCCTAAGAAGATTTAATTTTTAAATTAAAAAAAAACATTTTTAATACATAAACACCCTTTACAAGCGAATAAATAGGTTGAATGTTTGAAGTCTTTCTTTGGTTAAACATAAACCTGATATAAACTTTTGTCTGCTGACACTAACAAAATAAATTCTTGGGATAACTTTGCTCAATTATACGGCCCTCACCTTCCCCTCAGCCAACAATGAACCATTCTACATTTCCCTGATCACTGTCTGCTTTGATCTGTCCTTTTCACACCTTACATTCTCTTTGTACCCTTCCATATCTCTAATTTCCCTCTCCCCTGACTCTCAGTCTGAAGAAGGGTCTCGACCCTAAACATCACCCCTTCCTTCTCTCCAGAGATCCTGTCTGTCGCACTGAGTTATTACAGCATTTTGTGTATATCTTCGGAGTAAACCAGCATCTGCAGTTCCTTCCTACACATGGATGCTGTGAGTTAAGAAGTTTGAGAGAGTATTCAGCAACATGGCAAATCTCCGCAAACTTTGAAGGAAGTAGAGGCATCTATGATCTTTCTTTGTGATTCAACGTGTTCGGTCCAGTAAGGACAGATCTTTAGAGTTTGGTTTAGAGATACAACATGGAAACGGGCCCTTTGACGCACCAAGCCGGTGCCAACCAGCAATCCCCGCACACTAGCATTATCCTACACACTAGGGACAATTTACAATTTTTACTGAAGCCAATTAATCTACAAACCTGTACATCTTTGGAGTGTGGGAGAAAATGGAGCACCCATGTGGTCATGAGGAAAATGTACAAACTCCGTAGAGACAATGCTCATAGTCAGGATTAAACTCGGGTCTCTGTCACTGTAATGCCCCTGTCCCACTTAGGAAACCTGAACGGAAACCTCTGGAGACTTTGCGCCCCACCCAAGGTTTCTGTGTGGTTCCCGGAGGTTGCAGGTGGTTGCCGGAGGTTGCAGGTAGTGGAAGCAGGTAGGGAGACTGACAAAAACCTCCGGGAACCGCACGGAAACCTTGGGTGGGGCGCAAAGTCTCCAGAGGTTTCCGTTCAGGTTTCCTAAGTGGGACAGGGGCATAAGTGGGACAGGGGCATAAGTGGGACAGGGGCATTTCGCTGCGCCACTGTTCCTCTCTATATTATGTTCTATATATTCTTTCCCATTCAGAATTCTGATTATTAGCAACCACTTTCTGTTATTTGCACTACCAGTTTATTTATTCATGTGTGTATATATTTATATCATGGTATATGGACACATTTATCTGTTTTGTAGTAAATGCCTACTATTTTCTGTGTGCTTAAGCAAAGCAAGAATTTCATTGTCCTATACAGGGACACATGACAATAAACTCACTTGAACTTGAACTTGAGAAAGAAAAATCATTCATAAAATGACTGGAAACATAAAATACCAAAGTCAATAGAAGTCTAATGCTTTGAAGATCTAGTATGACGAGCTTTTCTGTAAATGTAACAAATCAGTAAAAAAAATGTAAATGCCATAGTGCTTTCTTTTTCAACATATTTTACAAAGTTTTCAGAACTGCACAAAAGACAGCACATGGTACAATGAATACAATTTATCATATAATTGATTAAGTGATCGCCTTTAAATTACAATTTCAAATGAATTATACATTGTTTTTTATTTTATTGAACACATAATAATTTGTGGTTTATTTTGCCCTTCATTGCCCTGGTGCCCCGAGAGACTGCATGGAGTTACAATTACATCTGAAAATGAATCTCATTTCCATCTGTCAGTGTCAGTGTCAAATTCCTATTAGTCATAGACAGCACAGATGGTGGCTCACCTGGGGCATAGGAATCCTTTAAATAGTAAATACCTGACGCTGTTCTTGTTTACTAAAATTCATCATTTGATCACACCACCTGATAAATAGAGATGAGGCAACATATTCACACCACATTAACTCACCTACTGAAAGAGACCACAACATCCACCCCACCCATCCCACTAACAATTATCCAATTGTTTCTAAAATCATTCCAGGATTCTTTAATCATTGTTTGACTTGAAAGTGATGTGAAACGTCCTCTCGAATTAACAATGCAGCACACTACTGTGGTTAATATCTTCATTTGTCGATTTGTTAAGTACAGAGGTGGCACAGTGGTGCAACGATAGAGTTGCTGCCTTTCAGTGCCAGTGACCCGGGTCTGATCCTTACTACGGGTGCTGTCTGTGTGGAGTTTGCATGTTCTCCCTGTGACCGCGTGGGTTTTCTCTGGGTGCTCTTGTTTCCTCACACATTCAAAGGTCGTGCAGGTTTATAGGTTAATTGTCCCTAGTGTGTAGGATAGTGCTAGTGTACGGGTGATTGTTGGTGGGCCGAAGGGCGTGTTTGCATGCTGTATCCTTAAAACTAAAAACTAAAAACAAGAAAGCTACAGATATTTGGAAGTTGCCGATGTGGTAACTGGGTGCTGGACATTGGATAAACTTTCACTTTTATTGGAAGAATCTTCCTCCTGGACAGGAAGATATCAAGAGACATCTGAACACACTGGTATTACTGGTTGGAGGAGGTTCACCTGCACCTCCTCCAACCTCATCTACTGCATCCGCTGTTCCAGGTGTCAACTTCTCTACATCGGTGAGACCAAGCGCAGGCTTGGCGATTGCTTCGCCCAACACCTCCACTCAGTTCGCACTAACCAACCTGATCTCCCGGTGGCTCAGCACTTCAACTCCCCCTCCCATTCCGAATCCGACGTTCTGTCCTGGGCCTCCTCCATTGCCAGAGTGAGGCCCACCGCAAATTGGAGGAACACCACCTCATATTTCGTTTAGGTAGTTTACACCCCAGCGGAATGAACATTGTCTTCTCTAATTTCAGATAGTCCTTGCTTTCTCCCTTCTTCCCCTCCCCTTCCCAGCTCTCCCACAAGCCTACTGTCTCCGCCTCTTCCTTTCTTTTTCCCGCCCCCCCCCCCCGACATCAGTCTGAAGAAGGGTCTCGGCCCGAAACGTCGCCTATTCCTTCTCTCCATAGATGCTGCCTCACCCGCTGAGTTCCTCCAGCATTTTTGTCCACCTTCGATTTTTCCAGCATCTGCAGTTCGTTCTTAAACACTGGTATTAGTATTGGTTTATTATTGTCACGTTCACCGAGATGTAGTGATAATCTCTGTGTTTGTGTACTATCCAATTCAATCAGATAATACCATAGATGAATACAATCAAGCCACACACAAGAGCAACAAGTAGAGCAAAGAGAAAAATATCCAAATGGTATAGAGATTTTAAAGAATGGAGCAATTGTATTGGATGATAGTAGATCTTCTGGGACCAGCACAAAAAAGTGTCTGCGTTCCGGTCATCTTGAATAAGCAGATCATGGATACAGGAAACGTTGTGGGATCAAATGATATCCCAGCTGCTATTCTGAAAACTTAAGTTGCCAAACTAGTTGCACGTCAAATAAAACTATTCTGCTACAGTTACAACACAGACACCTATCCAACCACATGGAAAATAGCCTGGGCAAGTTCTATTCACAAAGATCAGTCTGCTCCCAGTCATCAGAAAAGTGATAGAATGTGTTGTTGGCATGTTGGCATGTTGCCAAATGTTTAGTTTAGTTTAGAGATACAGCATGGAAACAGGTACTCCAGCCCACTGACTCCACGCCGACCATTGATCACCCATTCACATTAGTTCTATATTATCCCACGTACTCATCAACTACCTATGCACTAGGGACAATTTTACAGAGGCCAATTAATTTATGAACCCGCACATTTTTGGGATGTGGGAGGAAATCGGAGCACCCGGAGGAAACCCACACATTCACACAGAGAGTGTGAAACTCCACACAAACAGCACCCTAAGATCAGGATTGAACCTGGGTCTCTGGTACTGTGAGGTGGATGCTCTACCAACTGGGCCACTGTGCTGCTGCTGCTGCTAAAGTCACTGGGAGTTGGGAGCTGGTGGCAGTTACTCAGTGAGAATGGATTCATCAATGCCCAGGATCAGTTGGCTGCACACCTCAACATAATCTTGTACCAAATGTGAACCAAAGTGGTGAATCTTAGCAGTAATGCACAAATGAGTGAATGTGGCATTGAGGAACTGTGGGCCATGGGCGTAAAAAAGCAGTAACATTGCAATGGTTTGAGTAATGCAGCACGCAAAGGAAGATGGTTGCGGCTGCTGGAGGTGCATTATGTAGCTAATAGGGCTGCTGCCTCACAGCACCGAGATCTAGGTTCAATCCTGACCTGGGGTGTTATCTTTGTCGGATTTGCAAGTTCTCCTCAGGGTGCTCCGGTTTCTTCCCAGGTCCCAAAGATGTGCAGGTTTGTACGATAATTGGCCTCTGTAAAATTGGCCCCAATGTGTAGGGAGTTGTTGAGAAAATGGGATAACATAAAACCAGAGTGAACAGGTGATCGATGATCAGCGTGGTGGGCCGAAGGGCCTGTTTCACTGCTTTGCTACAGGTTTGTAGGTTAATTGGCTTGGTAAAATTGTAAATTGTCCCTAATGTGGAGATAGTGTTAATGTGTGGGGATCGCTGGTCGGCACAGACACGGTGGGCCGAAGGGCCTGTTTCTATGCTGCATCTCTAAACTAATCTATAACTAAACACCGTGCGCAGGAAAGAACTGCAGATGCTAGTTTAAATCGAAGGTTTGAATCAGAAGAATGGTCTCGAACCGAAAAGTCACCCATTCCTTCTCTTCAGAGATGCTGCTTGTCCCGCTGAGTTACTCCAGCATTTTGTGTCTACCTATAACTAAACACCCATGGCTGAATACTATTTGTAACAACGCCAGCTGAATCTTTTTTTAAACGTCTTTATTCTGCCCAAGATTAGTTGGTTTAATATTTACAATAACAGAGTCATCAGTGCATTGCATTACATACATAGACAATAGGTGCAGGAGTAGGATATTTGGCCCTTCGAGCCAGCACTGCCATTCAATGTGATCATGGCTGATCATCCACAATCAGTACCCCGTTACTGCCTTCTCCCCATACTCCTTGATTCTGCTAGCCCTAGGAGCTCTATCTAACTCTTTTGAATGCATCCAGTGAATTGCCCTCCACTGCCTTCTGAGGCAGAGAATTTATAACTCTCTGAGGCAGCAAATTCACAACTCTCTGTGTGAAAAAGTTTTTCCTCATCTCAGTTCTAAATGGCCTACTCCTTATTCTTAAGTGGGAAATGAAAATGCTATACTGAACTGCAAACCTATTCTATCCCAAATCTTTGTCTTTTCATTAGAATTCGAAGTTGCCTTCAAGAAATCGTTTGCGTCAATACAATTTTTACAGCTAAAATAATATTTCAATGCTGCTAGTCCAGTTGTTTGGTGCCATATCTCCGGTAACTTTTGCAGCTCTAAGATATCCTGTTGAATTCAATTAGTTGAATTCCAAATCTATTTGATATATTTAATATTAATATATAATTAATATTTTCTTTTAGCTCTAACTCTATTTTTGTTTATGTTTGCTTGGCCCGTTTACATGACCAGTCAGCCACCTCTGTTTAACCAATTGCCCTGTGCTTGATCCTGAGTTAATATGTGACATCCTTTTACAACAGGATAGTTTTAGAAGTATTCGGTTCCATTTGCATCTTGATGGTATCCTCAGCTGTATGATTGTTCAATTAATTTGTTCTCCTAGTCTGTCTGTTATCTTTGCAAATCTAACCATCCTTAAAACCACAACATGCATTAAATTATTGGGAAATTTTGTTTTGTGATCAAATTGAATCTAATAATGCTGTGGTCAGCACAGATTTTTTTAAACCCTGCCTTGGGAACAGTCTCCCTCTGGACTTAGTCTATTAGCAAACCCAAATCTCATTGCACTTATGTGCAATGACAATAAAATATATTATTATTATTATTATTATTATTATCTCTCTGCACTTGAACAAGGAAAATACTCTATGAACTTGAACTGTTACATGGGTTTGTCAATGGAAAATAAATGATTTGGTTTCTAAACTGGCCTTCACGTTGAAGGCACAACCAAACAAAAACTGGTTTCTTGAAGTAGAAATTGTAGCATACTAGACAGCTGGGGGAAAAAAGCATGGATTTATAGTGAAATTGTAGTGACATTTTCATTCCTTCAATGGTCATCATGTATGATTGTAATCATGTATTGTCTTTCTGCTGACTGGATAGCACGCAGCAAAAGCTTTTCACTATGCCTCGGTACATGTGACAATAAACTAAACTGTAAACTGCAACTTCAGTTATAAAACTCTAAAGGAAAAATCCATTGAAAACTTCCAAGTATGATTTTTTGGGAGTACTAAACCATCTTTAAGATTTTTATTCAGATTTTATTGAAAACCTGATCTGTTAATCCAAGGGCTGTCATTTTATCACTGGATATTTTAATTTTACTATATTATGATTAACTGACATTTTTATTTTTATTTTATTTTTTTAAAGAAGTAAGGAAAGTGAGCAAGAATCGTGAAGGTGCAGGAAAGTGTTGAGAGAAGAAAGCCCCTTAGGGAAGAAGTTAGAGAAGGAAGTAAAGAAAGAAAATAGACCCTAGAAAGAAAAGAAAAAAAAGGAAAAACAATCGCTCTATTATAACACAAAACTCCGCAAAAAAGGATATACCAACCGTGTTTTTTTATTTTTTTTTGTTTTATACCCCTCGTTACCAGATCCTGGTACCATTTATATTTTAAATTACTATTGCACCTTATGCTTGTAATAGTTCCATAAATGCAGACCACGTCTTTTGGAAGTGGTCTGCTTTGCCTGCTAGGAGGAGTCTCATCTCTTCCAGGTGTAGTGTTTCGAACATGTTTGAAATCCACATTTTTATTGTTGGCATTGGAGCATTTTTCCAAAATTTGAGTATAAGCTTTTTTCCCATTATTAGTCAGTAATTAAGTAAGTTCTTTTGAAACACATTTAATTCGGGGTTACCTTCCGATATTCCAAAAATGATCCATTCTGCTTTTGGTACAAGTTTTATTTTAATTAATTTTGTGAAGATTTCAAATATTTCGTTCCAGAATTTTTGTATTTTTATACAAAAAACAAAAGAGTGCGCTATGGTAGCTTCTTGTGACTGACATTTATCACAAATGGGTGAGACATTGGGGAAAAGTTTATTTATTTTAGTTTTTGAATAATATAGTCTATGTAATGTTTTTAATTGAATTAGAGTATGTCGTACATTGATCGAGCATTTATGCACATATAGTAAGTGTTTATCCCAGCTCTCTTTTGAAATTTTTATAGCTAGTTCTTGTTCCCAGTCTCTTCTAATACCATCGGTTGTAGGTATTTCTATATTTAAAATAATGTTGTATAAGTATGATATTAGATTTGCTGATTCAGCCTTTGTCTTCATGGCTTCATCCAATAAGTTTGGGGGCATGTTATGATAGTCTTTTGTGTATTTTTTCAGATAGTCACGGATTTGAAGATATTTAAAATATTGATTATTTTTCAAATTATATTTCAGTTGTAATTGTTGAAATGATAATAATTTTCCTAATTCATACAAGTCTCCGAGCGTTTTGATTCCCATTCTTTCCCATTGTATAAATGATTTATCTATAATTGAAGGTTTAAACGACGGGTTATTGACTATTGGCATTAAAAGAGATAGATTTCTTAATTTTAGATTCTGTTTTATTTGTTTCCAAGTTCTAATTGTGCTATGTATCATTGGATTTTTATTATAATTTTTGTTATTCAGATTCATTGGTGAGAGGAGTCGCTCCTGTATTACACGGAGAGCAGTCCTCTCTCTCCATTACAATCCAGTCCACCTGCTGGGCAGAATTGTCCAGCAGGTGAATCATATTTTTAATATTTACTGCCCAATTATAGTACATAAAGTTAGGGAGCGCTAGGCCACCCATCTCTTTTGGTTTACTAAGGTGTGCTCTTTGTATTCTGTGGGATTTATAATCCCATATAAAATTTGTAATGTCTGAGTCTAGTTTTTTGAAAAACTTTTTTGGAAGATATATAGGTATTGATTGAAATAAATATAGGATTTGTGGTAAAAAGATCATTTTTATAGCATTTATTCGACCTATTAAAGACATCGGGAGCGTTTTCCAGAATTTGATTAGATTATTTAGTTTCTTAAGTAAGGGGCTATAATTGGCATTAAACATAGCGTGATAATTTCTAGTGATTTCAATTCCTAAAAATTTAAATTTTTCTGTGGCTATTTTAAAGGGGAATTTCAAGAGATGTTTTGAGCCTTTCGGTTTTATCGACATAATTTCACTTTTGTTCCAGTTTATTCTGTATCCTGAGAAAGATCCAAAGTCCTCAATTAGATTTAATATGTTTGGTATACTGATTTGGGGTTTTGTGATATACAGTAGTACATCGTCTGCGTATAAGGATATTTTGTTATTTGAGTATTTTGTATTATAACCGTAAATATCCGGGTGTGTTCTGATTTTTTAAGCTAAAGGTTCAATTACCAGAGCAAATAACAGCGGTGATAATGAACATCCTTGTCTATTGCCCCTTGTTAATTGGAATTTTGTAGATAGTATATTATTAGTTAATATTCTAGCCGTGGGTTTGTTATATAATAATTTTATCCATGCGATGAAGTTCTCTCCCATTTGAAATTTTTGCAATACTTTAATCATATAATCCCATTCTACTTGATCAAACGCTTTTTCTGCGTCCAATGAAATGATAGATAACTCTTGTTCTTGAGGTTTGTGAGAGTGCATTATGTTAAGCAGACGTCTCTGGTTATTAAATGAATGTCTCTTAGGTATTAATTCCGTTTGATCCTCATTTATTAATTTACTAACATATTGACTTAGTCTTCTAGCTAGTGTTTTCGCTAATATTTTTTGATCCGTATTTAACAAAGCAATAGCTCTATATGAGCCTGGTTCTTCTATATCTTTATATTTTTTAAGTATTAATGTGATCGTTGATTCTACTAGTGTTTCAGGTAAGATTTGTTCTTTAAAAGCATATGTATACATTTTCTGTAGACGTGGTGTAACTATGTCGTAAAAACATTTATAAAATTCATTACTGAATCCGTCTGGTCCTGGTGTTTTTCCATTCATAAGTGTGTTTATTGTGTCTTCTATTTCCTTAGATGTAATTTGTGCTCCCAGTTCCTCTTGTTCCTTCAGTTCTAGTTTTGGAAGGTTACAATTGTTCAAAAATTCTGAAGCTTTATTATTGTCTATTAGCGCTAATTAACTGACATTTAACAGTGATGTTTGGCGAGACGAGAGACGAGTCAGTTGAGTGAAATAAAATTCTTTATTTGGAAACAGCAAACAAAGCGAGTAACTCAACTGCGTTCTGGGTCAGCCAAATATAACAAAGTTCCTGCTACTCGGGTGGAGCTTGACTAATTGTTGAACCAAAAACCCGCAAAAACACACCCTTGGTCACGTGATGGCACCAGCCAATAGTGAGGGTTCGTTATGCCCCAAGCCACCACTAGGTGCCGCTACAGGACCACCCCCAGAACCCGAGGTATGGAACTGAGCGGGAGGCCGAACGAGGCGACCGGACCAAGTGGAGACGAGGGGCACAACCGGCGGTACAGGTGGGACTGGCGGAACAGAACCAGGACACGTTAAAGGCGTAGGGGAGACAGGCACAACAGGTGCTACTGGAACGACCAGCAGACGACTTCTACGCTGGGGTTGAGCCACCACCACCGGGCTATCGACATCCAGGTGGGCGGGCTTGAGCCGAGCGACCGAGACGATCTCCTCTTTGCCCCTGACATCCAACAGGAAAGTCGTGACACCGGGGCGCAACACCCGGAAAGGAGCCTCATAAATCCGCTGTTGCAGTGACTGGTGCGAGTCCCTGCCGAGGAATACAAGCAGACAGTTCTTAAGCTCCGGCGGCACATACACCGGAGCAGTCCCATACCGTGAAGTTGGAATAGGAGCTAGGCCGCTCACTTTCTCCCAAAGACTTGTCAGTATGGCCGAGGCGGGCTCCGGCTGCCCCCGATCCGCAGGAAGGAAATCCCCGGGTACCCGCAGTGGGGAGCCGTACATCAGTTCAGCGAACGCCCAACAACACCCATGGCAACTGGTCGACCCAATCCGGGCCCGTGAGCCGCGCCTTCAGCGCCGATTTCAGATGCCGGTGGAAACGCTCCACTAACCCGTTGGCCTGAGGGTGATAGGCGATGGTATAGTGCAACTGCGCCCCATACAGCTGCACCAAAGCCGACCACAAAGCTGTAGTGAATTGAGCCCCCCGGTCGGTGGAAACGTCCTCAGGCACGCCAAAATTAGCAATCCAATAATCCGCTAGAGCTTGAGAACAAGACTCGGCGGAGGTGTCGGCCAGCCGAATTGCCTCAGGCCACCTCGTAAAACGATCCACGACGGTGAGCAGGTGCGCGGCAGTGGGCCCACCAAATCAACGTGGACGTGCTGGAAATGGCCAGAGGGGACCACAAAATCCTGCACTGGTGCCCGTACATGTTGCTGGACCTTTGACATCTGGCAGGGAATGCAGGCTCTGGCCCAGCCATGACCTGCTTACGAAGACCCTGCCAGACGAACTTGTCCGCCACCAGCGCAGAAGTCGCCCGGATGGAAGGGTGTGCCAGGCCATGGACGGCGTCGAAAACCCGTCGCTGCCATCCCACTGGGACAATAAGGCATGGTCTCCCGGATGACACGTCACAGAGAACCGACACCCCTGCTGGGCCGAAAGGCACATCGGCCAACCTCAACCCGGAGGCAGCCGTTCGGTAACCATCCATCTCACCACCCTCGCATTGCGCTTCGGCGAGCCCCGCATAATCCACGCCGGGGTCTATGGCCGCCACAGCCGGCAGAGCCGGGCGAGACAAAGCATCCACGACCAGGTTGAGCTTGCCGGCCACATGCTGAACGTCCGTGGTGAATTCAGACACAAAAGCCAGATGCCGCTGTTGACGAGCGGACCAGGGATCGGACACCTTGGTCAAGGCGAATGTCACGGGCTTGTGGTCGGTGAAGGCCGTGAAGAGCCTGCCCTCTAGGAATTATCGTAAATGACATACGGCCAAATAAAGGGCGAGGGGCTCCCGGTCAAAGGCGCTGTAGCTACGCTCCGGGGGTAGCAGGTGACGGCTAAAAAAGGCCAGCGGCTGCTAGCGGCCGTCGATGAGCTGCGCGAACACCCCTCCAACGCCCGTATCAGAGGGGTCCACCGTGAGAGCGGTCGGGGCAGCGACCCGCGGGTGCACCAGCATGGTGACTTTGGCCAATGCCTCCTTCACACTATCAAACGCAGCCACGGCCTCGTCAGTCCACACGAGGTCCCGTGGTTTACCGGCAAGGCACTGAAACAAAGGGCGCTTGATCCGGGCAGCCACCGGCACGAAGCGATGATAAAAGTTCACCATGCCGACAAACTCCTGCAGCCCCTTGATCGTGAGTTACCGAGGGAACTGTCGGATGGCCTCCACCTTAGCGGGCAGCGGGGCAGCGGGGCAGCGGGGCAGCGGGGCCGCGCCCTGCGAGGTGACATGATGCCCCAGGAAGGAACTGGCACATGGCAGGGTTGATGATAAGCCTGTGATCTTGGAGCCACTGGAACAGCACCCGTAGGTGCCTGCAGTGTTCCTGCTGCGGGCGCTGGTGACCAGAATGTCATCCAGATAGATGAAGATGAACTCCAACCCCCGGCCCACCATGTCCATGAGCCGTTGGAGAGCCTGCGCGGCATTCTTCGACCCAAACGACATGCGCAGCCATTCAAAAAGGCCAAACGGGGTGATGGTAGTGGTCTTGGATACGTCATCGGGGTGGACGGGAATCTGCTGGTAGTCGTGATAGCCTCTACTGACGATCGGCCGGGGCATTTCCAGAAAACGAGCAGGGGGCGCGGCATCGATGAGCCTCGGCACCCCAGCGTTGGTGGTAGTAGCACCACTGGCGCTTACCACGGTCTTCGGCAGGCGGTGGCGGTGCAGCGACGGCAGCGGAGGGTTGGACTTCTCTGTGAGGCTGCTGGTGCGTTGGCACGGACACCCGGTTGATGAACCCGCCGTCCTGCTGTTTGGCGAGCCATAGTTCGTCGGCCCGTTCGGCGAGCTGCAGGGGGTCGGCAAAGACCGAACCAGCGATGAGCAGGCGGATGTCATCGGGCATCTGCTCCAGGAAGGCCTGCTCGAAAAATCGGCAGGGCTGGTGGCCATCCATCAGAGCGAGCATCCTGCTCATGAGCGCGGACGGTTTGCGATCGCCGAGGCCGTCTATATGGAAAAGGCGGGCGGCTCGATCGTGGCGGCTGAGCCCAAAGTGCGGAGCAGCAGCTCCTTGAGGCCCTCATACTTGCCGATCGCGGGTGGATCCCGCAGGTAAGGCACCAACCGGGTGGAAGTCTCTTGGCTGTGCACCCCAATGACGTAGAAATAGCGAGTGGCGCCCGCGACTATATTACGGAGTTCGAACTAGGCCTCAATGTGGGCGAACCACACTTGAGGCTGCACCGCCCAGAAAACGGGCAGTTTCAGGCCCACGGCATTTTGCTGGGCGTGCTGGGCGTCAAGGTTAGCTGCGGCATTCTTAGTTAAGGTCCGATTTCTCGATCGTACCACTTTGGCGAGACGAGAGACGAGTCAGTTGAGTGAAATAAAATTATTTATTTGAAAACAGCAAACAAAGCGAGTAACTCAACTGCGTTCTGGGTCAACCAAATAAAACGAAGCTCCTGCTATTCGGGTGGAGCTTGACTAACTATTGAACCAAAAACCCGCGAAAACACACCCGCGGTCACGTGATGGCGCCAGCCAATAGTGAGGGTTCATAATGCTCCAAGCCACCACTAGGTGCCGCTACAGCTGCCAGTCTAATGATAGCAAATTCCTTTTGTGATTACTCTACCAACAGAGAAACACAGAAACTAGAAAGCTGAACTACTATCTACGTCATCAGAGGTCCTTGGACTATCTTTGATCGGACTTTACTGGCTCTATCTTGCACTAAACATTATTCACGTTATTCCCTTTATCATGTATCTGTACACTGTGGATGGCTCGATTATAATTATGTATAGTATTTCCACTGACTGATTAGCACGCAACAAAAGCTTTTCACTATACCTCGGTACACGTGGCAATAAACAAAACTCAAACTGAGGAACATGGTTAAGTGACGTTTCGGGTCGAGACCCTTCTTCAAACTGATATAATAATAATCACATCAGTCTGCCAAATGTGTAAACATTTCAGAAGGCGAAATTAGTCTAAGTTCGTTTTGTGCTGCTGGCAACAAATAAAAATCTAAAGAAGCATTGTACAAAAACCTTTAAGAAGGAACTGCAGATGCTGGAAAATCGAAGGTAGACAAAAATGCTGGAGAAACTCAGCGGGTGAGGCAGCATTTATGGAGCGAAGGAAATAGGCAACGTTTCGGGCCGAAACCCTTCTTCAGGTACAAAAACCTATTTTTTAAATTTCCTGGAATCATTTTAAATACAGTTCAATGAATCTGACTAATGGAGAAAAAAATGTCATCTGTTGTAGGAGCTGCGGGTGATACAATGCATCACTGTTGTAACATGATAATTGGAAGGACAGTGAAATGCTTTCTCCTGAAAGACAATGGTTGTTCTGGAGGTCAAACATCTGCATAAACACCTGTTGCTTGTGACATGGATTAATCAAGTAAAAATTATCAGTGTGATAATAGGGGTGCTTACATGCTAGATTTATGATCACATCCACCCTGTAAAATCCAATCTATGCTTCGATTCGCCACTCTGACAGATTTATAACGAAACAAAGTACTGCATACTGATTGTTCAAGAAGGAACTGCAGATGCTGGAAGATCGAAGGTACACAAAATTGCTGGAGAAACTCAGCGGGTGCAGCAGCATCTATGGAGCGAAGGAAATAGTCTCCGCTTAGTCTCCCCGATGTAAATCAGCTGACATCTAGAGCAGCGGATGCAGCAGATGAGGTTGGAGGAGATACAGGTGAACCTTTGTCGCACCTGGAACAACTGCTTGGGGCTCTAGATGTCAGCTGATTTACATCGGGGAGACTAAGCGTAGGTTGGGCGATCGTTTCGCCGAACACCTCCGCTCAGTCCGCAAGCACTTCAACTCCCCCTCCCATTCCCAATCCGACCTCTCTGTCCTGGGTCTCCTCCATTGCCAGAGTGAGCAACAGCGGAAATTGGAGGAACAGCACCTCATATTCCGTCTGGGGACCTTGCGTCCGGATGGCATTAACATTGAATTCTCCCAATTTTGCTAGTCCTTGCTGTCTCCTCCCCTTCCTCAACCCTCTAGCTGTCTCCTCCCACCCTCCCATCCGCCCGCCCTCGGGCTCCTCCTCCTCCCCTTTTCCTTCCTTCTCCCCCCCACCCCCCATCAGTCTGAAGAATGGTTTCGGCCCAAAACGTCGCCTATTTCCTTCGCTCCATAGATGCTGCTGCACCCGCTGAGTTTCTCCAGCAATTTTGTGTACTGCATACTGATTGTCTGATGTTTTTAAATGTATGTCATACTCAAGCAGCTTCTTAATTTTTTGACACTGCCACTTCATAAGCTGCCAGCTTCTCAATTAAACAGTGGGCATGAAGCATTTTGTATCTTTGAACATAGCTTCTGTCCCATTTATCTATAATCTACTGGAAGTCTAGCGGCTCACACCATAAAAGCATCAAACCATATTGTGACTTCAAAAGCAACCAGGTTCTGCAGTTGCGATTCAAATAACGGGAAAAAAAACATGACACTGAAGTTCAAATTCAAATACGACACAAGTGAAATTAAAATTTATATCTTAATATGAAATTTAAAAAAAAAAAAATTGTCAATTGAAATGCAAAACAAATTGCAGATGCTAGAAATCTGATATAATACAGAAAGTATGAATTTTCTCAACCTTTCCCAGCCGAGTGAGAAACAGTTAATGTTTCAGGTCAATGCCCCAACAACAGATTGTTTCTCTTTCCACAAATGCAGCTTGGCCTGCTAAATATCTGCAGTGTTTACTGTTTCTCATTTATTCATGGGTAACGATGACTGCAAAACTACCAGATTGTTGTGAAAACGTCTCAGATTCACAAATGTCCATTGGAGAGGAAATCTGGCAATGCTGCCAGACCTATTTATCACTCCAGATCTACCACTGTATTTGTCTCTTAAATGCCCTTAGATATTAAACAGCAAATCACTCATCAGAAACACAATTAAAGACGAGTAATAAATGTTGTCCTTGCAAGTGACTCCAAGATACTGAAAACAATTGCACATGCAGATTACATACATTTTCTATGGGTCTCACTCACAAATAGTACTGTCTCAGACAAAATCTAAATTCTCTATCCCTTCCAAGCCCAATTCCTGTAGTTCCCCTCATTTGCATAGGTGGGAACCTGTGCATTTGGATGTTCATAAAACCTTTCAAAATTCTGGCCCCAGCCTTGACATCATTGTCTATTTATATGGTCCATTTCACAGAGGTGTGATTGTGATTTTGAAGTTTCAGCTATTTTTCACTAATAGAATTATATCTCTCACGTTGCTTGGCAGGCAAAAATACACATCTACAGCAGTTGCTCTCAAAATGCCTCAGCGCTACCTATTATGGAATTTTCTACTTGGCCCAGACATTTTCCACAAACTCGCTGAGGCCTGGGAACTTTTATAAATCGCCTGATACTCAGGGATAAAATTGTATTTTATGAATGAGGTTTGCAGCATGCTTGGTAATTCTCCGGAAAAACTGCATGCAAATCTGGAAAGTTACCAGCAAAGCAATCGTTGAGATCTAAATCGCTGAGATATAATTTCCCATTCTGCTTCCATGTGGAGTTGGACACTTGCGCTTTCAAAAAAAAATTATACCTGATTTAGTGTGTGCCAATGCCTGCTTTAAAGTGACTCTGAATTTGCTACAGCAAACCTTAGAATCAACAGCATTTGCAACAATACCTGCCCCATTGTGAGCAACACTGAGCTTCCAATCACTTTAAATGTTTTTTTTGTTCACAGCCAAAGCTCTTGCAAACAAAGTATGGTCCTATTTTACCTTGTGATAAAGCCTGCTATGCTTTGGGAAATTTACAGCAAAGAGATAATAGTGAGGAGGAAATATCTTGATTTGCCAGCACTGAAAACATACAAAACCCCTGTCTGATGGTTGTAATCCTCCCGTACCTTGTATTTTAATGTGACTCAGATGGGTGCCATTCAGTCCATTGAGTCCCTGTTGGCTCTCAGAGAACAGCCTGTGGCCAACATTCCTGCATGTGTCCAGGACAGGCAATCAAAGAAGAATTCTTCTTTCCTTGGACTTTTAATTCGCATTTTTACATCAACTAGTAAAGATATAAGCTGAGCCCAATGTCAACAATGGTTGGCTTTTTCTGCTTTGTTATGAACTTGATTCAAGCAGTTTGATAAATTTCAATTAAATACAAACACTAATTTTTCACACTAAACCAATATTTGGGAACAGTAGTTGAGAAGCCTTCTTCCCTTATAATTCCCCCAGGGATAGGGCCTATTTTGATGGTTGGAGGCAGGTTAGCTGCTTGTTTAAAAGTTAATCGGTGTGATGGTGTTTGGGGAGTTTTCTGCCTGCTAACAGAAAATAGAAAGGACCAGGACTTCATTAAGAATCATTAACGCTGGAGATTCTGGATATAATACACAGATGCTTACATCTGCACTTTCAAACATTAGGCTTTCAATTGTAATGAATTTTCTGTTGTTGTTGATTTGCTCAAATGATGCCTCAACTGTGATGCACTTGAATGTTTCCAACCTTTTTGTCATCTGTTGACTTGATTGTGTAGCATAACATGGTTATTCAAATGATTATGGCATGTAGTCCTTTACTGTAGACTACAATGCAATGGATCAACTAACGTCTCTCATCCATACTATTCATCAGTGTTGACACATGGACATCTAACAACACTTAGATATCACTCAGCCATCTGAAAATGGAAGAACAAAAACGCTGTTAAAGTGCAGAACATTTGCACTGCATTTGAATAAATCAAACTATTCCTCATGTCAACTCCCACAGTTTTGCTCTCCTTCCACTGTGTGAAGAACTACAGGCTTTTCGAGGTATTTAATCCTTTATGTAAAAAGAAAGACAAATTTCTTTCAGAGCTTTTGCAACCTCAAGTTGTCCCAAAATTCTTTACATTTAATTTTTTTAAACACTATTCTCTGCGTGACGAACAAAATATTATAGATAGTGAGAAGACATAAAAAGCAAAATGATAAAGGGCAAATAGTGGTGTTGTCATGGGTTAAGTGTGGGCCAGGATAGCAGGGTGATTATAGGCAAGGCTTCTGAGAGTGCAGCTCTCCCTCAACACCACATTGGAAATACCAGTGCAGACCTTGAGCTCAGGTCACTGGAATGTAACCTGAATCAAGTGCTATCAAGTGAGTATTGACTAACATATATAGAGGCATGTCAATGGTTCCAATTTGAACGAATACTGCAGTCATCTGCAACTTTACCAGAATGCTCTGTGGCATCACGAACAACCAAGAACAACAAACTTTCAATAAATATTTGAAAGCTTATTAAGACATTGACAAACCGGCAGATAATCACAGATGCTCCAGTTTGTGAGATCCCAACTGGGTGACATGATCTTTCCATTCTCCCCTACCTTACTTTAAAGTATTTTAACAAGTGCACATGTTAAAACGATGCATAAACTCACACAGGCAATCTCCAACCCTTCTACTCTTTTCTTATGGATTTCTAGTGAAAGTTTGATTTACTGTGTTAGTTTAGCACAGTCTTTAATTACATCTGTAAAAATTAAAAATTGCTTGAGTATTTCTTAAATAGCATGATGTTTAAGAAGGAACTGCAGATGCTGGAAAAATCGAAGGTAGATAAAAATGCTGGAGAAACTCAGCGGATGAAGCAGCATCTATGGAGCGAAGGAATAGGTGACGTTTCGGGTCGAGACCCTTCTTTAGACTGAATGTGCTTGATACAGGCATAGATATTGTGAGCTGAATGGCCTTTTTCTGTACAGTTCGATCTTCTATTTTCACTCAGGTGAGCACTAAGGGCAAATTACAGTCGCAGATCCCAGCTTGTGCAGTCTCACGTGTCTGGAATTTTCTACTTGGCCTTTTACTAGACCACTGCAAAGTCTCTTCACTGTATGCCCATGTTGAAGAAGGATTTCTCCTCTCTGAGAGGAGTTCTGCAAACCTCTCTCTCTTTGCTCCCCCTCTGTGAATTTTACTGCTCTCCTGTTCTTAGACCCTTCCACAGATGTTGCCCGACCCACTGAGATCCTCCAGCACATTGGTTACTGCTCCAGATTCCAGAATGCACAGCCTCTGTGTCTCAAAAGATATAGGGACAGGATTAGATGAAATAAGATGGGAGGAAGTCAAAGTGGAGCTCAAACAGCAAACACTTTCTCTGTTGTAAAGTTTGTATAATACAATCAATATAAAATTTACTAATTGAATTCCTTTGCACATCCAGTATTCTTGCATCTTTAAAAGTGTTTCAGAATACTCTTGAGATCAAATTATTGTTGACGTAGAAATACACAAACTGCTAAATATTTTATTCAGAGAATTTTATAAATTCAAAATAGTATATATCAAGCAAATTACGTACTTAATTTTTTGCATATATTCTGTGGTTGTGACAGGATTATTTTTATCTCAGTGTGGCCCCCTAGTCTGAAGAGATGAAATCAGTATGTATACTGTATTTGACCAAGAATGTCTACAAAATGAAGTTTAAGGATTTGGGCGAGAGAACAATTGGTAGCAGATTGTGCAGGTAATAATAATAATAATAATAAATTTTATTTATGGGCGCCTTTCAAGAGTCTCAAGGACACCTTACAAAAATGTAGCAGGTAGAGGAAAAACATGTAAGGGGAATGAAATAAATAGTAGAGACATGACTAGTACACAAAGTAAAGACAGAATACAATTCAAAACACAATATGAGGCAATTAATGCACAGATGAGAAGGGAGGGGGACGTGGGGCTAAGGATAGGCAGAGGTGAAGAGATGGGTCTTGAGGCGGGACTGGAAGATGGTGAGGGACACGGAATTGCGGATCAGTTGGGGGAGGGAGTTCCAGAGCCTGGGAGCTGCCCTGGAGAAGGCTCTGTCCCCAAAACTGCGGAGGTTGGACTTGTGGATGGAGAGGAGACCGGCTGATGTGGATCTGAGGGACCGTGAGGGTTGGTAGGGGGAGAGGAGGTCAGTGAGATATGGGGGGGCTAGGTGGTGGAGGGCTTTGTATGTGAGGATCAGGATTTTGTAGTTGATCCGGTGGGAGATGGGAAGCCAGTGAAGTTGTTTGAGGACTGGAGTGATGTGATGCCAGGATTTGGTGTGGGTGATGAGTCGGGCGGCTGCGTTCTGGACCAGTTGGAGTCGGTTGATGTAGGTGGAGCTGATGCCAAGGAGAAGTGAGTTGCAGTAGTCCAGTCGGGAGGAGATGAAGGCATGGATGAGTCTTTCAGCAGCGGGAGGTGTGAGAGAGGGTCTGAGTTTGGCGATGTTGCGGAGATGAAAGAAGGAGGTTTTAATGACATGGCGGATGTGAGGCTCAAGGGAGAGGGTGGAATCAAAGATCACGCCAAGGTTGCGGGCCTGCGGAGATGGGGAGACAGTTGTGCCGTCGATGGTGAGAGTGGGGTTATTGATTTTGCTGAGTGTGGCTTTGGAGCCTATGAGGAGGAATTCTGTCTTATCGCTGTTGAGTTTGAGGAAATTATGTTGCATTCAGGTTTTTATAGCTGACAAACAGGAGTTGATATGGGAGAGGGGGGGGGGGGGGGGGGGTTTGTGGGGGGATTTGGTGCCGAGGTAGATCTGGGTGTCGTCAGCGTAACAGTGGAAGTCCAGGTTGAAGTGGTGGTAGATTGAAGTGAAGGTAGATTGGAAATAGGTTGATGTTGTGTCTATATTCAGAAAGTACAGATAGGTGTAAATGTGGAATAATGATTCATGTGTTCAATGTACTTATTATTGGATTTACACCAGAATATTATGGCTGTGATTTTAAACGGAGATAGAGTAACATGTTTGGGAAAGAATAGTCAGTTGTTTCAGAAAGGGAAAATACTGTCTGACAAGCCTCGTTAGTAACATTCCAGACAGATTGCAACATGTTGAATAATTTCTACATCTAGCTTTCAAAAGACATTTGACAAAATACCACATGAAAGTTAACTGAGATCAAAGATGAGGTTTGGGCTTAAAGATAAAGCAAGTAATTAACAACAGGTGCAAAGCAATGGGTATTTGTTATGGAGTTAAACTGGGTAGAGAATATGTTCTACAGTATGTCGACTGTTTCCCATTTACATAAATAACTGGAATTTAAACTGAAACCAAACTAGAAGGAACAGTGTAATCAGAGATGCGATTTGATAGTAAAATTAGAAAGCAGTGCAGATTGTACAATGTGCTTTGCACCAGTTGAATAGCATAAAAAGAATAAGAAATGAAAAGCTAAAAAATACTAGAAATTAAAAATAGAATTTTATTCCTGTTAAAAATAAAAAAATACTGTTAATTTAAAATATGTAAATATTGCAGAGTCTGCATTGTGAGTGCCCCATGCAACACAGCAGCAACAAGAGATGGGTGCTTCAGTTAGAAGCTGTTTCAATTCGTGGTGAGAGGTCTAGTATAAAGATACTACACCTCCTGCAATTACAAGAAGGTGCAATAGGGGCGGGGGATGGAAACAGGGCCCATCGAGTCCACGCTGATCAACAATCCCCGTACACTAGCACTATCCTGCACATTAGGGACAATTTACAATTAACCTACACACCAGTATGTTCCAAATTGGGGGGGGGGGGGATGGCTTGAGTGCGTGCAGGATTTTCAGGAGCTCCTTCCAAATGGCAATATTTTGAATGTTCAAAGTTAAAAAGGAGGTCTAGGCAGGAATATCAAAATGATCACCTGCAGCTGAGAAAAAAAAGATGATTTGTGCATGAAGAAGCCATGACCAAAGCAAAGATACTAGAGCGGAGACGGAAGCTGGTTACGGAAATGGTGCTGAAGATTACCCATGATCTTACTACGGCTTTTTCGTCGAGTGGACCATCTTGCTCCGCTATAGGATCTTTGGTTTCCAGTCTCCATGAGACGGAGAGTGTGGAGGAAAGTGGCGCTGTAAGGGCAGTCCACGTCTTTCACCAGCTGATTGTAACTTTTCCCAATTCCATAATGACTGTCTAAGAACTTGGCCTTCATCAAACCTGGCGTCTCTCCGCCGTAAACGGAGTTCACCTCCTGGATGCTCAACTCGTAGACCACCCGCTCCTTCCTGAAGCGGATATCAAACAGCTGTAAACCGCTGGCGGGACTGTGGCGGAACGTGAACTCCCAGTCAAAGTAGCGAACGTGGTTGTTTTACGACGTGGTATCTTGGTCCACGTGGCTTGAACCTGAGGGGGCCGTAGGTTTGAAACTTCTGGCGAGGTCTCAGCGAGGCGAAGTCGGGATCCGAATCCATCCTTTGGATCTCTCTCGCTCTCTCACTCCCTCTCTCTCACCTTCTTGCCTCGTCCAGCTGAGTTACTCTATGTACTTGCCGGCATCTGCAGTTCTTTGTTTCTGCAGTGAAAAGCTTTTGTTTGTGTGCGATAAAATCAAATCAGATAATTATATACATGATTACAATCAAGCTAAATACAAGTACAACAAGCAGTGCAAGGAGAAAAATACTAAAGGCAACATGCAAGACCAACATGAATCATCCAAAGTGCACATCAAAAGCCAGGACCATTCATAAAATTGGGAATTAACTAAAGCTTGGCCTTTATTTTTACACAATAATGTCGCTGGTGTCTTAAGAGATATCAGGAAGAGATACTGCAAACCATACATCAGAACAGCATTTACAGTACATTGCAAATTACAGAACAGGTTTATTAAAAATAACAAAAGTTGTCACACAAAAAGAAAGTTCATCTTGTCGACTCAATGAAAATGTCATTGTCTGTGCTGCAGTTAATATACTACAATAAATAAGGAGACACGGCACTTAATGCAGAGGCTGTCACATAGTAAGGCTTCAATCCACAAGTGAGCTGAAGGAAATGCACCATCTCTACCTGAACACAAGGTTGTTGGGCAACCTCTGGCCCTTAGAATTAGATCCAATTCTGTGAAATAAAATAGTTCCATTGATAATTGCAAGGACAGGGAATTAGTTAGGGAACAGTGATTAATGGTGCAATATAAATACTGAAGAAGAAAGGGAACAATCAAAGATAAAGGCATTGTATTTGATTGGGAAAGGAGGCCAATTCCAAAGAAATGGGAGATGAACTTGCCCGATAAAGTGAAAATGCAAATCAACAAAATCAGCTCTGCAACAGAAAATGTTCAAGCAAAGAGATAATTGTGGGACTGACGTGATCGATTATCTTTCTTATTCTATACTGTTATCTATTATTTCTTGCATCACTCTTCATACTCCTGTTTGTTAGACTAGTGGTGATTTCCCCAGAGTAATCAATCATCGGTGACTGACAGATTTACATTTGAGAGTACGTGTGTGAAGTCTGGATCTTATTCCGGTAAGTACTGGTGGTTCCAAATGGAACCTCTATCAGTGGCCTACAACATCTATCTGTTCTTGCAAAAATGAAAATCAGCAGTGTGTTAAAGATACTTGGAATCCTACAAATCAATGGGGCTATCTGTTAAACAAATCAAATACAAATATGTACATTTAGGCCCTTATCAAAAAAGGAAAGTTGGTTCTCTTCAACCCAACTTCAGTCTGAAGAATGGTTCCGACCCTAAACATCACCTATTCCTTTTCTCCAGATGCTGCCTCCAGCATTTTGTGTCTATCTTCTGATCTTCAAAGTAGTTTATAGAAGATTGTACATAATTATTACTATCAAGATGCCTTGTCTAATGGTTTAAAATATTTGTTGACATATTACAACTCCAGAGTGGCACAGTGGTGCAGCAGTAGAGTTGCTGCCTTACACGCCACAGACCCAGGTTTGATCCTGACTACGGGTCCTGACTGTATGTTCTCCCGGTGTCCGTGTAGGTTTTCTCTGGGTGCTCCGGTTTCCTCCCACATTCCAAAGACGTGCAGGTCTGTAAGTTAATTGGCTTCTGTAAAGTATGTGTAGGATCGATCTAGTGTATAGGTGATAGATGGTTGGTGTGAGCTTGGTGGGCTGAAGGACCTGTTTCCATCCTGTATCTCTATCACACATTGACTCAAAGCAGAGAAGCATTGCTTGCAGAAGGTATAATGAATAGAGGAGAAGAATAGAGTAGAGGATAAAAAAGACAAGCATTCAAAATATGTCTTGTAAGTGTAGAATTATATCCACAGAGACTTGATGCAGAGATCTTCAGGTTAGCTCCTTGCGTACTGATATGAGAGCAGTGAATCTCTTATTAACACTATTTATATATTGCAGCAAAAATGAAGTGGAACATACCTTTATATATTGGTACTTCTCCTGTCTGTAGGCATAGCCACAGCATTTGTTCTTCATGACCATGAACTGATCATTTCAAACATTTTCCTTTCATTTCTTCCTTCAAGCTCGGCCTAACCTCCTTCAGCAGCAAGGGTAAAAATAACCACAAAATTAGAGACCACATAATCAGGCAGATTCTGAGCAACTGACTTGTAATGATGTAACACCAAATGTGTTCGTTAAAATTCAATGTCTTCCAAAAGCCCGTGTCGCGGGGTTGGAACGACCTGGAGCGGGGTCGTACATCGCCCAGCACGGCTTCATGGCCGTGGGACATTCCAGCGCCCGCCGGGGGCTCCAACTTTGTGACATTTGGACCGGGAGCGGGGCCGTAAATCGCCCGGCACGGCCTAAAATGGCCGTGGGACTTATCATCGCCCGCCTGGGGCTTGGACATCGGGAGAGACATGGAGAACAGGGGAGAGAAAAGACTTTGCCTTCCATCACAGTAGGTTCACTGTGATGGATGTTTGTGTGAACTAAATTGTGTGTATGTCTAGGAATTGTCTTTGTTTGTATGGCTGTGGAAACGGAATTTCGTTTGAGCCTCACTGAGGCTCAAATGACAATAAATTGTATTGTATTGTATTGTATTGTATTGTATTGTATTGTATTGTATTGTATAAGCAGCTTTGCCAAAATATACTACTTCTTTGTTAAGAATTGTTCTCCGTAGCATAGACTAGATCAATGAGAAATTATGAGGTATTTGTAGAGCAGGCTAAGTGAATCTGTTTCCAATAACTGGAGCTCATTAAAGAAATAGCACAGATTTAAAATGAGGGGCAAAAAAAAAAACCATGTGCGAATATAATGAACGTGCCTTTTTATAAAGTTACATTATGTTATGATCTGGAATGTACAGCCTGAAAGGATGAGGGAAGCGGGAACAACTGTAATTTTCAAAAGGAACTGAATGCATAATTAAAAAGGAAAATGTACATGGCCACAGGAGAAAAGTAGGAAAGTATGAATATTTTCAATATCTTGAGAGTTGGATCAGAGAACTGTGACCTTCTTATGTGCTTTATTAATCTATCATTCAACATAACGTAACTTGTGTTTCAGTGACAGAATTGAAAGTATATTTCCGATCTGATGCACAAAACCAGTAACATCTGGTAACCCAGTATTCCACCTGAAATTGGTCAGATGGAATAGTAGCAAAGTGTGTAGAAAGGAACTGCAGATGCTGGTTCATGGACACAAAGTGCTGAAGATAGACACAAAGTGCTGGAGTAACTCAGCAGGTCAGGCAGCATCTCTGGAGAAAAAGGATGGGTGACGTTTTGGGTCGAGACCCTTCCCGACTCTCAGTCTGAAGAAGGCACGGTGGCATAGCGGTAGAGCCACTGCCTTACAGCGCCAGAGACCCGGTTACAATCCTGACTATGGTTGCTATCTGTGTGGAGTTTGTACGTTCTCCCCGTGACCGCGTGGGTTTTCTCCGAGATCTTCAGTTTCCTCCCACACTGTAAAGACGTCCAGGTTTGCAGGTTAATTGGCTTGGTATAAATGTAAAATTGTCCCTAGCGTGTGTAGGATAGTGTTAATGTGCGGGGATTGCTGGTTGGCGCAGATTCGGTGGGCCAAAGGGTCTGTTTCCGCGCTGTACCTCCAAACTAAAAAAAAGGATTCAACCCAAAAAATCACCCATCCTTTTTCTCCAAAGATGCTGCCTGACCCGCAGAGTTACTCCAGCATTTGTTGAGGTTGAGTAGGATCAATATTGAGCAGGTGATCTGCAGTGCTTGATTTACAACCTGGAAGATAATGAAAGTTGTCTTTGTTAGCTTTCAATTGGGAAATCAAGGTACAAACTCGAAACCTGCCGTGCAAGTCACTTAAAGAGAAAATGACACAGCCAAGACAAGCAATTGGCTGCCCTTAGGTTATAACATTTTGAAGATGGTAAGGGTTGAATAACCTAGAGAGAAGCAACAGGAAATAATGAGGTAGAAAAGAAAAGAACTGCAGATGCTGGAATCTGAAACAAAACAGAAATTCTGGAAGAACTCAACTTGTCAAACAGTTTTGTTGGAAAAGAAATCAGTTAACGTTTCGGGCCGGGGACCTTTCCTCAGAATGAGAACGATATAAGATGCACAAAGTATTAGGACATGGCTGGATCTTCAGATCTATTTTAGTGTCTGCCTTCCTGTCCCCTGGCTCCTCAGATTTGCAGAAATCAATAACGTTTATGTGTATGTGCCTTCATTTAGTTCTGAATTCTAGCTTAACTTCACATATGGAACAGTAGTTAACATAGATCTTTTACAGTTTTATAAATGGTACAATGAAATTAATGTATGGAACGATGCATAAATCAGCTGCAGGCTGGATTTGAGAAGATAAGAAGCAATAGAAATGTTTCAGCTTTTTTTTTTTAATTGGATTTTGATCTGTGATATCAATAGGCAGTGGCATATATATTTCAAAATAATATGCCAACTGACTTACAGGTCAAAAAATCCAAATGTTTGTGCTCATTATTTGATCACAAATGAAACATCATCAAGGGAGGGATAGGCTGCAATGCCTTGACTTCCAAAGGGAAAAAACAACGGAGAGAGTTTGCGTCCTCCTGATCAGAACTCCTTTGCCTTTCACACAAATGACTGGTGCTGATATAGATCCAAATTTCACTCTGATTTCACTCCAGAATCATTTCAGTGACTTACAGGAGAATTGATTCCATTCCTGCAACCATGGGCTAACATGAATAATGTTTGTATTAAAATAAGGTAAGGAAGCGCAAAAGGAGATACAAAGAACTGCAGATGCTGGTTTTCAAAAAAGACACAAAGTGCTGGAGTAACTCCGCGGGATAGGCTGCATCTCGGAAGAACATGGATAGCCGACGTTTTGGGTTAGGGTCCTTCTTCCCTTCTTCAGACTGACTTTGGTGGGGGTGAGGAGAAAGCTGGAAGAGAGGAGCACAAAGCCTGGTGACTGATACGCAGGTGGTTGGACAAAAGCCAGAGATGAAAGACAGAAGGTGGGAGATATGCAAATGCACCCAGAGGAAGGAATATAGGGGGAGGGGAATGAAGAGACATGGATGTGAGTCCAGGTGGGACAAGGGGAAAGGAGGAGGGGGAAGCGGGGGGGTATTGTTGGTAGGTTAGTTACCTACATTTGGAGAATTCAACGTTCATAGCATAGGGTTGTAACCTATCCAAGTAGAATATAAGATGCTGTTCCTCCAGTTTGCATGTGGCCTCACTCTGGCAATAGAGGCCCAGAACAGAAAAGTCAGTATGAGAATGGGAAGGCGAGTTAAACTCATTAGCAACTGGGAGATCCATTAGGCCTTCGCAGTTTGGGGGTAAGTATTCAGCGAAACGGTCGCCGAGTCTATGCTTGGTCTTGCCGATGTAAAGGCGGCCACATCAGGGACACCAAATCCAGTAGATGAGTTTAGAGGAGTTGCACGTGGACCTCTGTCTTACCTGGAAGGACTGCTGGGGACCCGAGATGGATGTGAAGGAGGAGGTATAGGGACAGGTGCTATATCTGCTGGGGTTGTAGGGGAAGGTAGCTGGGGAGGGGGTGATTTGGGTGAGAAGGGATGTGAATCAGAGTGTTGCAGAGGAAGTGGTGAATCAAGAAGTGGATTGGTTGCTCTAAAGCATCTGATATATTCAGCATTTAAGCTAGTGTCTCTAGTTGATGTAATGTAAATTAAATAACTAATAATATTTTGTTAGTTTAGCACAAAAAACTGCAATAAATTATGACCTGATCACCTTGGTGATCTGCTACACCTTGGCAGGACAAATCAAAATAGGACGTACATGGTAAATGGTAGGGAATTGAAGAATGCAGTTGAACAGAGGGATCTGGGAATAACCGTGCACAGTTCCTTGAAGGTGGAATCTCATATAGATAGGGTGGTAAAGAAAGCTTTTGGTATGCTAGCCTTTATAAATCAGAGCATTGAGTATAGAAGCTGGGATGTAATGTTAAAATTGTTCAAGGCATTGGTGAGACCAATTCTGGAGTATGGTGTACAATTTTGGTCGCCCAATTATAGGAAGGATGTCAACAAAATAGAGAGAGTACAGAGGAGATTTACTAGAATGTTGCCTGGGTTTCAACAACTAAGTTACAGAGAAAGGTTGAATAAGTTAGGTCTTTATTCTCTGGAGCGCAGTAGGTTAAGGGGGGACTTGATAGAGGTCTTTAAAATGATGAGAGGGATAGACAGAGTTGATGTGGACAAGCTTTTCCCTTTGAGAATAGGGAAGATTCAAACAAGAGGACATGATTTCAGAATTAAGGGACAGAAGTTTAGGGGTAACATGAGAGGGAACTTCTTTACTCAGAGAGTGGTCGCGGTGTGGAATGAGCTTCCTGTGGAAGTGGTGGAGGCAGGTTAGTTGGTATCATTTAAAAATAAATTGGATAAGCATATGGATGAGAAGGGAATGGAGGGTTATGGTATGAGTGCAGGCAGGTGGGACTAAGGAAAAATAATTGTTCGGCACGGATTTGTAGGGCCGAGATGGCCTGTTTCCGTGCTGTCATTGTTATATGGTTATATGATCATTTTAAGAATTGACTCAATGTGGATGCTTTTCTAGTTACAGTATGTGCAGGAAAGAACTGCAGACGCTGGTTTAAATCGAAGGTAGACACAAAATGCTGAAATAACTCAGTGGGACAGGCAGAATCTCTGGAGAGAAGGAATGGGTGATGTTTCGGGTTGAGACCTTTCTTCACCCATTCCTTCGCTCCAGAGATGTTGCTTGTCCCGCTGAATTACTCCAGCATTTTGTGTCTATCTTTGCTTTCTAGTTAGTTCCAGTAACAGAAGCTTTCTTCGCAATCAGAAACGTTAATGGTTGCATAAGAAGTAGGCTACTCGATCCCTCAAGCCTATCTCACCTTTCAATAAGCTCCTGGCTGATCTATCCCTGGCATTATCTCTTCCCCTGTACCATACGCTCAACTCACTGATCATTCAAAAAAATTATCTACTCCCACTTTAAATACTGACAATGACATTATCTCCACAACATAGGTTAACAAAGGGGTTAAGAATAAAGGGGAGGCCATTTAAGACTGAGGTGAGAAAAAACTTTTTCACCCAGAGAGTTGTGAATTTGTGGAATTCCCTGCCACAGAGGGCAGTGGAGGCCAAATCACTGGGTGGATTTAAGAGAGAGTTAGATAGAGCTCTAGGGGCTAGTAGAATCAAGGGATATGGGGAGAAGGCAGGCACGGGTTATTGATTGGGGACGATCACCCATGATTGCAATGAATGGCGGTGCTGGCTCGAAGGGCCGAATGGCCTCCTCCTGCACCTATTTTCTATGTTTCTATGTTTCTATGTTACAAAGTAGCGCTGCTGGTAGATCTGCTGCCTCACAGCACCAGAGACCCAGGTTCGATCCTGCACCGTCTGTGTGGGGTTTGCGCGTTCTCCCTGTGGCCTCATGGGTTTCTTCCCCGTGCTCTGGTTTCCTCCCACATCCTTTTGCTGTTTAATTGGCCTCCGTAATATTCCCCTAGTGTATAGGGAGTAGATGCGAAGGTGGGATAGCATAAAACTAGTGCGAAGGCGTAATCAATGGTCGTGTGGACTCAGTGGGCCGTAGTGCTGGTTTCATGATGTATCTTTCGAGCAGTCAAACCTCCGCGGTAGAGAATTCTAAAAATTCACCGTCCTCCACGAGGAGAAGTTGCAATGCATCGCAGGTTTATATCACTGCCCCCTCATCTTGTAACCATGTCCCCTTTAGTTTTAGAGATACAGTGTGGAAACAAGCCCTTTGGCCCACCAAGCCAGCGCTGACCAGCGATCACCAAACACTGGTTCTATTCGACAGATTAGGGACAATTTACAGAAGTTAATAAACCTACAAACCTGCATGTCTGGAATGTGGGAGCAAAGCGGAGCACTTGGAGAAAACCCACGTGGTCACTGAGAGAACGTACAAACTTGGTGCAGTAAGCACCCATACTCTGGATCAAACCTAGGTCTCTAGCACTGTAAGGCAGCGACAGTACAGCTAAGCCCCGGTTCCGCCCCTCATTTGAAATCTTCCCACTCATGGTAACAACTCAACTCCGATTCTACCATGCCCTCACAGGCTCTTATATATTTCAATAGAATCCCTGTTCATTCTAAATGAATCCCTGCTCATTCTCAAAAAATATTGGTCTGAAGAAGGGTCTCGATCTCGACCTGAAGCATCACCTGTTCCTATTCTCCAGAGATGCTGCCTGAGTTACTCCAGTTTTTTGTGTCTATCTTTGGTTTAAACCAGCATCTGCAGTTCCTTCCAACATATAGATTTACTTTCATTGGCCACTGATGATAAATCAACCAGCTTTCTAATTCACATTTTAAATAAAAACAACATCCTGAGCCGTTCTCTTTCAAGCCTGTTAGGATTCCCAATGGCTGTGCATTGCCTAGAAGACCTCTAACCACACAGGTCATCAGGGGAAGTACTGTAGTAATTGAAGTCTTTACAAGATTACCAGGTGTTGCTGGATATGCTATGATCAGACCCTTGTGGATTCTGAGTTCAACAATTAATTGGCCTCCACAACACAGGAATAATCGTTTGAAGTAGCCTGAGGGAGTTCTTGTTTATTTCAAGTATTATCTCTTTTTATTGATTGCCAGTGCTTTGTAGTTTGTTTGTCCTGTTGTCTTTTCCCTTGGAACAGGATGTCTCCCACAGACAGTCCTAAGGGTTATGGGTGAACAGATGACATGGTGTCATCCCCAGTGTAAGAATGAGTTGATGGTTTAGAAGCCAGAATGAAGACTTATGCTAAGAACCTTCTGTTCTGAATGCCACAGGAAGAAGCACTGTAAAAATTACTGTTGAGAGAAATGTTCATCTTTCACTCAAAACTCCCTATGGTTCCAACTTTATTTAGTTAATGCATAAAACAAAAGGAACATAAAAAACAAGCACAAAAAGTCAAACTGATCTCATTAAACAAGTTAAAAGAAAAGCAAAATAGTGCTGCAATTATAAAGTAAATCCAAAAAGAGAGAGAAAGGGGGACAGCATTTTCTGTTTTCATTTTGGTTTGGTTTAACTTGGGTTTGGAGTTTTGGTTTTGTGATACAGCATGGAACAGGCCCTTTACCCCTCCAAGTCCACGCCGACCATCGTTCACCCGTACACACTATCACTCCTACACCCTAGGGGCAATTTTACTTCGGAGTCACGTGAGTGACTACGTGAAGAACCCCGCCAGGACGCATGCGTGTCATATCGCTTTCACGCTCGCGAAATGACAGGCGGGGTGGAGCGTTCCCCCGCAGCGGTAAGTTTGAAACCGCGATCTGCAGGTAAGTGATTTACTCTGCGGTAGTTTTTGTCCCGGCGCTGTTTTTACACGGGGGGGGAAGCTGGACAAAATAGTGTCCACAAGTGCTGCGAGTAAAGCTGGCTGGGGAGGACCGCGAAGTTGCGGGAGCCAGCAGCAGCTGAAGGCACAAGCCCCGCAAGTGGGATCAGCTGTGCCGACTTTTGGTCCCGCGCCGGCCAGAACACCACGGCCGGGCGGGAGACTATTCAGAAAGGGGCCGTCGACTTTGACAAGTCGAAAACGGCAGGAGGCGGGGTGGAACGACGTTCCCCCGTAGCGACAATTTAAACCAGGACCTGCATGTAAGAGTACTCTGCGGTCTTTTTGTGTTTTCCCATGCTGATTACAGGTAGGGAGCATGGAAAAGTTGAAGAAACCAACTAGGGCTGCGACAAAGCTGGTGGGCCAGCAGTGGCCAGCGGCACTTGAATCACCTATAATGGGATCAGCTGTGCCCGATGTCGCCTCCGCACCGGCCAGATCCACTCCGCGGCCGGGCGGTAAGGCAAAACAAAAAACCATCAAAGTCGTGGACTCAGATGAGTCCGACTTTGAGCAGCCGCGGGCGGCCAGCGACCGTGAGCGCTGGAGCCGGATGGAGCGGTGTGTGGAGCATTTGCTCCAACGTGACAGGCTCCGGGAGATGGAGTCGAGTCACTGTGGGCTCTATGTAAAACCCACAGCAGCACCTCTTGTAGGGCTGCACAGTGCTTCTCCCTCGTCAGAGGGGAATACTGGGGGTCAGTTCTGGGCTGATCCTGAAGAGGGGTTTGCAGAACAGAAATCAAGTGTGCAGGGGGTGCAGGAACGTGAAAATCTACTGGACGTGGTGTCCAACTTCATACAGCCAGACCAGACTGGCCAAAACCTGGAGGACACCTGACACCGGGTAACTGTATATCCCTGAATGTTCCTGTAATAAATAATTGTATATGGAAACTCCTAAACAGCGGGGATAACAGCTTTCACCCGCACAGTGGATGAGAAGGACATGTCGCAGGACCAACAGGATGCACTGGCACTGCTTTGCAACACACGGCCATAGACAGCACCCTTACGCACCCACCAGTAGAACAAGACCGACTGGTGAAAGCTCGAAGGTCCAGTACACCAAACATGAGTCTTTCTTAGGCCATGGCCCAGACCGGCCTTCTTGGAAGATACGCAAACCTCCAACATCAACCAAACCACAAACCCAGACACCGACGCCTCAACATCAACGAAGGATCTACAAAAAGAAGTAAACCTGCCACTGGTAACTATGGAGGTAGGTGGGTCTGGTTCCCTACAAATTGCAGGGAGCATGGAGGTTGGGGGGAGATTACTCTCCTTTCTGGATGCATGGAGTATGTTAACTACCGATACATATTTTAAGCAGTATCCAGGGATATACAATAGAATTATACACAAGTACAGCCCTCCAGTTCAACATATACCGAACCGAATGTTCGTACTTTCCAGTAAAGAAAAATCAGAAGCGCATGCTGAACTGGAGCGGCCTTACGCAAAAGGGGTAATTGAAAAATCCCAACACAAACCGCTAGAATTCGTGTCCAATATCTTTACCAAAAACGAAAAAGATGGTGGTTGTCGCATCATCATAGATCTGACCAAATTGAATACATTTGTACAATATATTCATTTAAAAATGGAAACCTTTGTTACTGCTAAACAATTGATTTCCAAAGGTTACTTCATGGCTAGCATCGATTAAAAAATGCTTACTATTCAGTGCCTATACGAGGTGATCACAGATGTTACTTAAAATTCAACTGGATGGGACAGCACTGGCAGTATAGAACGCTGCCAAATGGGTTAACATCAGCCCCCAGGCTGTTCACTAAAATTTTGAAACCAGCCCTAGCGTTTCTATGGAAACGAAAACACATGGTCATGGCCAATCTAGATGACATACTTATTGTGGGCAAAACTTTGGAATTGGCCAAACAAACTGTAACAGCCACAAAACAGTTATTTGAAAAAATGGGGTTTATTATCCATCCAGTTAAAGAAAAGTGAAATAAGCGAACAATACCAATCTTTAAAAATTACTACACGTAATTATCAAAATGTTATAATTGGAGGAGACTTTAACTGTGTTTTAGACCCTTATCTAGATAAATCGATGCAAAAACAAAAAGGTAATAGGAAATCTAAAACCAGTGAACTTTTACATACATATATGGAAAACACAAATATAGTAGATGTGTGGAGGATTGCAAACCCGACGGGAAGGGATTATTCGTTTTATTCAACGGTGCATAAAACATACTCACGGATAGACTAAATTGGACTCAGACATTACAAATTTCATATGGGATTATAAACCCCATAGAATACAAAGAACACACCTTAATAAACGAAAAGAGTGGGGGGGTCTAGCGCTCCCTAACTTTATGTATTATAATTGGGCAGTAAATATTAAAAATATGATTCACCTGCTGGACAATTCTGCCCAGCAGGCGGACTGGATTGTAATGGAAAAAGGGGACTGCTCCCCGAGTAATATAGGAGCGATTATCCTCTCACCAATAAATCTGAATAATAAAAATTATAATAAAAACCCAATTATACATAGCACAATTAGAACATGGAAACAAATAAAACAGAATCTAAAATTAAGAAACCTATCTCTCTCAATACCAATAGTCAATAACCCATCGTTTAAAACATCAATCATAGACAAATCATTTATACAATGGGAAAGAATGGGAATTAAAATGCTCGAAGATCTGTATGAAGTGGGAAAATTACTATCATTTCAACAACTACAACTGAAATATAATTTGAAAAATAACCAATATTTTAAATATCTTCAAATTTGTGATTATTTGAAAAAATACACAAAAGACTATCATAATATGCCTTCCGATTTACTGGATGAAGCAATGAAGACAAAGGCGGAATCAGCTAATTTAATATCGTACTTATATAATATCATTTTAAACATAGAAATACCCACAACAGATGGAATTAGAAGAGACTGGGAACAAGAATTAGCTATAAAAATTTCAAAAGAGAGCTGGGATAATAATTTACTACAGGTGCATAAATGCTCGATCAATGTACGACATACGCTTATCCAATTCAAAACATTACATAGACTATATTATTCAAAAACTAAATTAAATAAAATCTTTCCTAATGTTTCACCAATCTGTGATAAATGTCTGTGTCAAGAAGCCACCATAGCGCATTCGTTTGTTTTTCGTACAAAAATCCAAAAATTCTGGCATGGA
Organism: Amblyraja radiata; assembly: GCF_010909765.2. Lineage (NCBI taxonomy): Eukaryota > Metazoa > Chordata > Chondrichthyes > Rajiformes > Rajidae > Amblyraja > Amblyraja radiata. The sequence continues at coordinate 43,844,143 of NC_045958.1, forward strand.
ATATTTGATATTTTTTCAAAATTAATTAAATTAAAACTGGTACCAAAACCAGAATGGATCATTTTTGGGATATCGGAAGGTATCCCTGAATTAAACGTGTATCAGAAGAATTTACTCAATTACGGGCTAATAATGGGAAAAAAGCTCATACTTAAATTCTTGAAAAATGCGCCCACACCAACAATAAAAATGTGGACATCAAATATGTTTGAAACATTACATCTGGAAGAGATGAGATTCCTCTTAGCAGGTAAAGCAAACCAATTCCAAAAGACGTGGTCTACGTTTATGGACCTATTACAAGCATGAGGTGCAATAGTAATTTTAAAAATAAATAAATAAATAAAAGGTATCAGGACCTGGCAATGGGAGGTAAAACAACAAAAACAGACTTGGTTGGTAGTCTTTCTGCGGAGTTTAATGTTATAATAGAGCGATTGTCCTTACTTTCTTTTTCTTTCTTTTCTAGGGTCTACTTTCTTACTTCACTTCCTTCTCTAACTTCTTTTCTAAGGGGCTTTCTTTTCCCAACACTCTCTTGCACTTCACGATTCTTGCGCACCTTCTTTACTTTCCTTACTTCTATCTTTTTCTTAAAGCTTAAAAAAAAAAATGAAGCGGTACAAAAAATGTATTAAGATATATGTGTTGTGTGTTATTGTAATTTACCGTACTTCTAATAAAAAAGAAATTTAAAAAAAAAAAAAAAAAAACTTTGGAATTGGCCAAACAAACTGTAACAGCCACAAAACAGTTATTTGAAAAAATGGGGTTTATTATCCATCCAGTTAAACCTAAATTAACGCCTTCCACTACTATGGACTATTTGGGGTTCACCATTGACTCAGTTCACATGTCGGTGACTTTGCCAAAGGGAAAGGCTATAGACTTAATAGAGGCTTGAAATAACCTCATTGACATCAGTAACCGTCCATCAGATTGGTAGCAAAAGTAATTGGCAAAATGGTGGCTGCTTTTCCAGCCACACAATTTGGACCTTTACATTACCAAAATTTACAGAGAGCAAAAATACAAGCACTCAAAATCAATGCTGGTCATTTTGACAAACCAATGAAGCTACCAATCAAAGCTATAATGGAACTAAAATGGTGGATAGATAACATTTGGCTTTGTTTCAATCCAATCATTATCAGCAACCCTTCTATGGTGCTACAAACTGATGCCAGTGCACTTGGTTGGGGTGCCACCAATTCCATCTCCAGCTGTGGAGGTAGATGGACTGCTCAGGAGGCATCTTAAGAAAGAAATTAGAAAAGCTAAAAGAAGATATGAGGTTGCTTTGGCAAGTAAGGTGAAAGTAAATCCAAAGGGTTTCTACAGCTATATTAATAGCAAAAGGATAACGAGGGATAAAATTGGTCCATTGGAGAAACAGAGTGGGCAGCTATCTGCAGAGCCAAAAGAGATGGGGGAGATATTGAACAATTTATTTTCTTCGGTATTCACCAAGGAGAAGGATATTGAATTATGTGAGGTAAGGGAAACGAGTAGAGTAGTTATGGATACTATGAGTTTCAAAGTAAAAGAAGTACTGACACTTTTGAAAAATATAAAAGTGGATAAGTCTCCAGGTCCTGACAGGATATTCCCTAGGACATTGAGGGAAGTTAGTGTAGAAATAGCCGGGGCTATGACAGAAATATTTCAAATGTCATTAGAAACGGGAATAGTCCCCGAGGATTGGCGTACTGCGCATGTTGTTCCATTGTTTAAAAAGGGTTCTAAGAGTAAACCTAGCAATTATAGACCTGTTAGTTTGACTTCAGTGGTGGGCAAATTAATGGAAAAGATACTTAAAGATAATATATATAAGCATCTGGATAAACAGGGTCTGATTAGGAACAGTCAACATGGATTTGTGCCTGGAAGGTCATGTTTGACTAATCTTCTTGAATTTTTTGAAGAGGTTACTAGGGAAATTGACGAGGGTAAAGCAGTGGATGTTGTCTATATGGACTTTAGTAAGGCCTTTGACAAGGTTCCTCATGGAAGGTTGGTTAAGAAGGTTAAACTGTTGGGTATAAATGCAGGAATAGCAAGATGGATTCAGCAGTGGCTGAATGGGAGAAGCCAGAGGGTAATGGTGGATGGCTGTTTGTCGGGTTGGAGGCAGGTGACTAGTGGGGTGCCTCAGGGATCTGTGTTGGGTCCTTTGTTGTTTGTCATGTACATCAATGATCTGGATGAAGGGGTGGTAAATTGGATTAGTAAGTATGCAGATGATACCAAGATAGGGGGTGTTGTGGATAATGAAGAGGATTTCCAAAGTCTACAGAGTGATTTAGGCCATTTGGAAAAATGGGCTGAAAGATGGCAGATGGAGTTTAATGCTGATAAATGTGAGGTGTTACACCTTGGCAGGACAAATCAAAATAGGACGTACATGATAAATGGTAGGGAATTGAAGAATACAGTTGAACAGAGGGATCTGGGAATAACCGTGCATAGTTCCTTGAAGGTGGAATCTCATATAGATAGGGTGGTAAAGAAAGCTTTTGGTATGCTAGCCTTTATAAATCAGAGCATTGAGTATAGAAGCTGGGATGTAATGTTAAAATTGTACAAGGCATTGGTGAGACCAAATCTGGAGTATGGTGTACAATTTTGGTCACCCAATTATAGGAAGGATGTCAACAAAATAGAGAGAGTACAGAGGAGATTTACTAGAATGTTGCCTGGGTTTCAACAACTAAGTTACAGAGATAGGTTGAATAAGTTAGGTCTTTATTCTCTGAAGCGCAGAAGGTTAAGGGGGGACTTGATAGAGGTCTTTAAGATGATGAGAGGGATCACATCAACAGAGTTGATGTGATCAAGCTTTTCCCTTTGAGAATAGGGAAGATTCAAACAAGAGGACATGACTTCAGAATTAAGGGACAGAAGTTTAGGGGTAACATGAGGGGGAACTTCTTTACTCAGAGAGTGGTAGCGGTGTGGAATGAGCTTCCAGTGGAAGTGGTGGCGGCAGGTTCGTTGGTATCATTTAAGAATAAATTGGATAGGCATATGGATGAGAAGGGAATGGAGGGTTATGGTATGAGTGCAGGCAGGTGGGACTAAGGGAAAAAAAAATTGTTCGGTGCGGACTTGTAGGGCCGAGATGGCCTGTTTCCGTGCTGTAATTGTTATATGGTTATATGGTTATATCATTATTACTAACACTGGGCATAAACTACCTGGAAATGTTGGGTGCATTCTATGGCCTAAAGTCATATTGTACTGGGTCATATCACCAGCATGTTAGACTACAGATTGACAATACCACCGTGGTAGCATATATCAACCACATGGGTGGAAACAAATCGACATCATGTGACAATCTGGCTAATACAATTTGGCAGTGGTGTATCCAGAGAGATATTTGGATATCAGCTACTTACCTACCAGGTAAACTAAATTTAGTGGCAGACACCAGGTCACGCAAATTTAATGAAAACACCGAATGGATGTTGAATAAAATGTATTTGCTGATATTACAGCACGATATGGAACACCAGATATCGATCTATTCGCATCCAGGCTTAATCACCAGGTATCAAACTATGTTTCGTGGGAACCAGACCCTGGGGCAGCGGCGACAGATGCATTTTCGCTGCATTGGGGGGGGGGGGGGGGGGGGGGGGATTGTTTATTTATGCATTCCCTCCTTTCTGCCTCATCAGTCGGGTATTAAGGAAAATACAGCAAGACTCTGCGTCTGGTATTTTGGTAGTACCCGATTGGCCTACTCAACCATGGTTCCCAGTGATACTGAACATGGTATTAGAACCATGTATCACCATCCCGAATAGACCAGACTTATTGGTTCATCCCGTAACAAGGGATAGCCACCCATGCCATAACTATTTGAATTTATTAATTTGTAGAGTTTAAAAATACCACTACTACAGCTGGGACTGACGGACCGAACAGTGAACATGATTTCGGCGGGCCACAGACAGTCCACCAAAAAACAGTATCTGGTCTATATCATGAAGTGGGAGATGTATTGTCACAAAAACAGCATCACCTACAGAGATATGAACATCCCGTCTGTTCTGGAATACCTGGCAGGCCTCCATTATGATGAGGGGCTCATTTATAGTGCCATCAACTGCGCCAGAAGTGCCCTATCAACTTATCTATAGCAAGGAACAGAGCGTCACTCTGCTGGGACTCACCCACTGGTAACAAAACTTATGAGGGGAATTTTTAATACCAATCCCCCAAGAACCAGGTACTCCCAAATATGGGATGTGAGTATTGTCCTGAAGATGCTCAGGAATTGGTCTCCAGCAACAGCTCTGTCCCTACATAGACTGACATTAAAAACAGTCATGCTAATGGCATTGGTCACGGCACAAAGGGTACAGTCATTACATAAATTAAGACTGGACACATGACTTCTTCATCTGAAAATATTACGTTTCATATTTATGAATTAGTAAAGCAGAACAGACAGGGATCAGCAGGCCTCAATGTAGAATTTAGGTCTTACCCAACAGATGATACTCGGGAAATTGATGAGGGTAAAGCAGTGGATGTTGTATATATGGACTTCAGTAAGGCCTTTGACAAGGTTCCTCATGGAAGGTTGGTTAAGAAGGTTCAATGGTTGGATATTAATGGTGGAGTAGCAAGATGGATTCAACAGTGGCTGAATGGGAGATGCCAGAGAGTAATGGTGGATGGTTGTTTGTCAGGTTGGAGGCCAGTGACTAGTGGGGTGCCACAGGGATCTGTGTTGGGTCCACTGTTGTTTGTCATGTACATCAATGATCTGGATGATGGTGTGGTAAATTGGATTAGTAAGTATGCAGATGATACTAAGATAGGTGGGGTTGTGGATAATGAAGTAGATTTTCAAAGTCTACAGAGAGATTTATGCCAGTTGGAAGAGTGGACTGAAAGATGGCAGATGGAGTTTAATGCTGATAAGTGTGAGGTGCTACACCTTGGCAGGACAAATCAAAATAGGACGTACATGGTAAATGGTAGGGAATTGAAGAATGCAGGTGAACAGAGGGATCTGGGAATAACTGTGCACAGTTCCCTGAAAGTGGAATCTCATGTAGATAGGGTGGTAAAGAAAGTTTTTGGTGTGCTGGCCTTTATAAATCAGAGCATTGAGTATAGAAGTTGGGATGTAATGTTAAAATTGTACAAGGCATTGGTGAGGCCAATTCTGGAGTATGGGGTACAATTTTGGTCGCCTAATTATAGGAAGGATGTCAACAAAATAGAGAGAGTACAGAGGAGATTTACTAGAATGTTGCCTGGGTTTCAGCAACTAAGTTACAGAGAGAGGTTGAACAAGTTAGGGCTTTATTCTTTGGAGCGCAGAAGGTTAAGGGGGGACTTGATAGAGGTCTTTAAAATGATGAGAGGGATAGACAGAGTTGAAGTGGATAAGCTTTTCCCACTGAGAGTAGGGAAGATTCAAACAAGGGGACATGACTTGAGAATTAAGGGACAGAAGTTTAGGGGTAACATGAGGGGGAACTTCTTTACTCAGAGAGTGGTGGCTGTGTGGAATGAGCTTCCAGTGAAGGTGGTGGAGGCAGGTTCGTTTTTATCATTTAAAAATAAATTGGATAGTTATATGGACGGGAAAGGAATGGAGGGTTATGGTCTGAGCGCAGGTATATGGGACTAGGGGAGAATACGTGTTCGGCACGGACTAGAAGGGTCGAGATGGCCTGTTTCCGTGCTGTAATTGTTATATGGTTATATGGTTATATGATCGTCTCTGTATAGTAAGACATTTGTCGTTATACATGGAGAACACGAAAATCATCAGAGGCAATGAGAAGGCACTTTTAGTCAGCCATAAGCAACCACACAAAAGAGTGACGGTCCAGACCATCTCAAGATGGCTGAAACAGGTTCTAATATAGGCTGGGATGGATACTAATATTTTAAAATCTCATTCCACCAGGGCTGCAGCTACATCGGCAGCTATGCAGTTGGATGTACCAATGGACCAAATCCTCAAGGCAGCAGGATGGTCATGGGAAAAACATTCCAACTATTTTATCATAAACCAGTCATTAAACCTGAAACATTTGCAGAAACAATTTAAGTTCTGTAATTTAATTACCCCATAAATAGGGGCTATAATTTGTGTTAATCAATTCATGGATTTCAATGTCAGATTCATGTCTAAAATATGTTGACACAATTCCTCCTACAGTCATTAAGGCAGATGTGATGCATGGACTCGTTTCCACGGCATGAAATCACAGAGCTTTGAAATCTTCACGTAGTCACTCACGTGACTCCGAAGTAAAATAGTAAGATTAAACGAGAACTTACCAGTTCGAAGTTTGATCGTTATTTTATGAGGAGTACGTTGAGGGAATACGTGCCCTCCGCTCCCACCCTTGATCATATACTCAACTGGTATTTCTTCTCTAATCTTACTATGTTTAAGTCATTACAGTTATCTATGATTTCACACCGCTGCTTTGAAGAATGACACGCATGCGTCCTGGTGGGGTTCTTCACGTATTCCCTCAACGTACTCCTCATAAAATAACGATCAAACTTCGAACTGGTAAGTTCTCGTTTAATCTTATTATTTACAGGGATCAATTAACCTACAAACCTTCACATCTTAGGCATGTGGGAGGAGCACCCGGAGAAAACCCACGCAGTCACAAGGGGAACGTGCAAATTCCACACAGACAGGACCCATAGTCAGGATCGAACCCAGGAATCTAGTGCTACGAAGCAGCTGCTATACTATCTTTGCTAACCAATGATAGTATAGCATCTGTATTACAATACAAAAATGAATTAAAAAAGAAACATTTGTTATTTCAGCTTTTCATTTTTGGTGGATGAAGAGCAAGAATTCAATGACACAAGGTAAATTACGTTAATAATTCCGTCTGACAGACAACCAAGTAAGTCTCATTGTTTCAGTAAGAATGTACAAAGGTTATGGGATAATATTATGAAATTGCAATCCTACTGAAAGGCGTTAGTGATCAGCATCTGATATATGCGGGACTGCTCATTCTCATGCTTTGCTCAATCTCATATCCTCTGGGACAGCTGCAATACTGCAGCAGCTGCTGCCGCAGGAGATGCAGGCTGGCTTCATATGGAGCAGGTGCAACTCAGTGAAGAAAGTGGGTCCCTGATGAGGTGCTGAGCTGATGAACAGTGCAGTCAGTGTGGGTAACATTGTAGATCAAAACATTGTCCTGAATGAAGACTGAAATCCTGTTTTTTTTAACATTTCAGTAATGAAAGAGATTTTCTCAGAATTTGGATTGCGTAAAGTCAATAATAGGTTCGTATTTTTCATTTCTACTATGACAATTACTTACTGGGCACTTGACTGCCGAACCATCAGTCTGAAGAAGGGTCTCGAGCCGAAACGCCACCCATTCCTTCTCTCCAGAGATGCTGCCTGTCCCGCTGAGTTACTCCAGCATTTTGTGTCAACCTTGACTGAAAGCTTAGTCTCATGCAATTACCCAGAAAAGGCAATTATTTTTCTCTTCTTTTGCGTTAGACAATTGTTAGCTCTTCACTCAGGACTGCAGAACTTTAATGTGCTGCGTTTTCATTTTGCACCTTTTGATTCATTACCCCTGGATCCGGGGCTCAGCTGTGATCATTCTCATTGTTGGGCTCCCACAGGCTCAGCCTCTGGCTTTGAGCCGCAACCTGCACTTGAGTTGCAGCGACAAGTCATTGCCGGTCCCTTCTGAAATGGGTGCAATTAAGCTAGTGCTGCAATTTTAATATTGCACTTGTTGCACCGAACAATGCAACAATGTTTGCAACAATATATCGTTGGGCTAGCTTATGCCAATAGGCTGTGGGCCGAGGAGCTTTATTCCAGTGTTTCGTGACCCAAGTCACAGAACTACATGAAATTTTCACATATTGTATAAAAATATTATATATATCACCCCTGAAACTCGTCAAGAACAAAACTTGCACATTTTTATTAAATTAGAGAAAAACCAGAAAAAATGTGGGTGTTTGTAGTCCAATCAAAGCACGTTTAACATTGAGTTGTATGCCAGTTGGCCAATCACGCGCTTTGTTTCAGGCTAGCTAGGCAGGGAGTACACAACATGGCTGAGAGGACTTGACTGATGCCTGTTTTACTGGAGATTCCGATGAAGGTTCTTTGTTGTTCTGTGGAATACATGTCGTGGAAACTTGCAGCAGGGTAATTGACTTTAGTGAGAAAAGCATTAAGAAGTCTGAAGAATGTGCAGCTAAGTGGATAGAAGTGGAAGAAAGCCTTGAAAGCAAAGTCCCTGCTGAGGTGCTGCAACACAAAGTTGTGAAACTTTGTGAATCAACTCAAACTGAAAGGTAAGATCTAAAGTCTGAATTTATGAAAATTAATCTGTATGGACTTTAATTAATTGCACCCTTTATAATGTGAAAAAATGAGATTTGAGGCTGTACATTCACTCATTCATTCACACACTCATTCATTCCTTCATTCATTCACTCACTCACTCACTCATTCACTCATTCACTCACTCACTCACTCACTCATTCACTCACTCACTCACTCACTCATTCACTCATTCATTCACTCATTCATTCACTCACTCATTCATTCATTCACTCATTCACTTATTCATTCATTCACTCATTCACTTATTCATTCATTCATGAAGTTGGGGGCCTAAACTGTATGTATCAATAACAAGGTAAATTAAACATTTTCACTAATGCCAGCTTGTTGTAGAGTGATAAGTCTTAACCATCTAATCTCGGAGCTGCATGCGATAACTTACCGTGAAAAAGTGCTCAGATCACGGGGCCTATGTATTTAACATAGTGAAGCCGCGGTCTCAATTAAAAAGCGGCCGATTCGCGAAAGCGGAGCCGCGGATTATCTCCGCGGGCGGGGGGGGCTGTACATAGTGCCATCCGTAGCGGCCGTTTCCAGGCCCCGACCACGGGAGAAAACAGAGGAATATTCATTGCACTTTATAGGCTGCCATTGAAGTGATAAATGGTAAGAAATGGCTGATGTTTATGTAGAAATGAATTGGTGTATGTGAACTTGAACTTGAACTAATTTATCTATGGTAGTAACAGTGTTATTCTCATTAACATTAAGAAGAGGTTGAAATGTTATGAATGTCCATGCAGACTTAATGACTATGAGATGTTTTTTTTTGTAGCCTCTGCCTGACCCTCCACAGGGGATGGTCTCCCCTGCCATTAATATATATATATATATATATATATATATATATATAGGTATAATAATGTATAGTTTAAATGAACTGCAACACGGAAATAGGCTGCCCATCGTGTAATATGGGCATTGGCCACTAGATGGCGCTTACTTTCCCGATCTCATTTTCAAATTAGTTTAATTCATTAATGTGCAACTTTCGGCAATGACGAGTTATGACTTCCTTCTCAATTATATTTCATCTAAATCTGTAGAAAATTTCATGTAGTTCTGTGACTTGGGCCACGAAAACTGATTTCTAGACACATTTTTGATGCTCGGCCCACAGCCTACAGGCAAACATAGTCGATTCTCTTCAGGCTTGGGTCAGGTAATCAGGTAATTCCCTGACCTTTATGGGATGCATCTTAGGATTTCAAAAATGATGTGCCCTGGGATAATAGATCTTTGATGAGGATTTTCTAAAATTCTCTAATTTCTAAAGTGAGTTCTGTAGAATGGGCAGTAAATGTAACCCATTTTAGTTTTCAACAGGAGAAAGTAAACGTGGGTATGTTTATTTTTGCAATGTCTTAGCATTGTTTTCCATTTTTACCATACTTGAAAGCTAATTGCCTTATTATAAGCACATGATTATTATATTATATTACATAGAAACATAGAAACATAGAAAATAGGTGCAGGAGGAGGCCATTCAGCCCTTCGAGCCAGCACCGCCATTCATTGTGATCATGGCTGATCGTCCCCTATCAATAACCTGTGCCTGCCTTCTCCCCATATCCCTTGACTCCACTAGCCCCTAGAGCTCTATCTAACTCGCTCTTAAATCCATCCAGTGACTTGGCCTATTAACACATTACACTGCAAAAGTTTCAAACATAGTTCTTAAAAAGCCTTTTCTTGAAAGAATGGTTTCACAGACGCTCTCCTCACCACTGCCCCAGAATCTCTGATAACCACGTTATTTGGGCCAGCTTCCAATGTGAGTTCAGTAAGTAGTTGATCTGATTTGGAGTATATTCAGTTTCAGGCAATTCTAAAACAACAGGATCCAGAGAGGAAACCACGACAGAAGTTTAGAATTAGGTTTCTTACATCGCGTTGATTCTAATCCGTGCTTGCAGGTGTTTCCACTTGCACACACAAAAGGGATCAGTTACACGAGTTGTGTACCAGCTGGAACTGTTCCTACTGACTTGCCTTTGATCCAATGCACCACTTTTTTTTGATAGATGTATTGTATACTTGATGTGAATTCGGGAGCACTGGATGCAAATTCAACATGGTTTTCAATTATATTATTTATGTTTGTGGCAATCTATCATTTTGTTTTTGTGAGTCTTTGGCAAAGCTGGTAATGGGTTCTCTGGGAGATATTTTACTAATGCTAACCATAGAAAGGACAGGCAGGTGGGCAGAGGAGGGGGGATAGCTCTGCTGGTGAGGGATGGAATTCAGTCCCTTGCGAGGGAAGACATAGGGACTGACGAGGTAGAGTCACTGTGGATTGAGTTGAGGAATTGTAAAGGCAAGAAGACACTAATTGGTGTTATCTACAGACCCCTAAATAGTAGCCCGGAAGTAGGGTGTAAGTTGCACCAGGAGTTAAAACTGGCATGTAACAAAGGTGGTAATGCCACTGTGGGATTTCAATATGCAGGTAGACTGGGAAAATCAGGTTGGTTCAGGACCCCAAGAAAGAGAGTTTGTAGAATGCCTCCGAGATGTATTCTTAGAGCAGCTTGTAATGGAGTCGACCAGAGAAAAGGCAATTCTGGATTTAGTGTTGTCCAATGAACCAGATATGATAAGAGAACTCGAGGTAAAGGAACCGCTTGGAGGTAGTGATCATAATATGATTAGTTTTAATCTGCAATTTGAGAAGGAGAACGTTAAATCGGAAGTGTCAGTGATGCAGTTGAACAAAGGGGACTATGAAGGCATGAGAGGGAAGCTGGCCAAGGTAGACTCGAAAGGGATCCTAGCAGGAATTACGGTGGAACAGCAATGGCAGGAATTTTTGGGCATAATCCGGAAGACGCAGGATCATTTCATTCCCAAAAGGAAGAAAGATTCTAAGGTGAGTAGGAGGCAACCGTGGCTGACAAGAGAAGTTAGGGATAGAATAAAACTAAAAGAAAAGATGTATAATACAGCAAAGAGTAGACGGTAGCCAGAGGATTGGGAAACTTACATAGGACAACAGAAGGAAACAAAACGGGCAATATGGGCTGAAAAGATGAAGTACGAAGGGAAGCTGGCCAGGAATATAAAGAAGGACAGTAAAAGCATCTTTAGATATGTTAAGGGAAAAAGAGTAACAAAGTCAAATGTGGGTCCCTTGAAGGCAGACACGGGTGAAATTATTATGGGCAACAAGGAAATGGCAGAAGAGTTGAATAGGTACTTCGGATCTGTCTTCACTAAGGAAGACACAAACAATCTCCCAGATGTACTGGAGGACAGAGGATCTAAGGGGGTAGAGGAACTGAAATAAATTTTCATTAGGTGATGTGGTATGGATGCACTTTATTACGGGGATCTGTGTTATTAGTGGTATGTAACAAAAGCAGTGTACCATCATGTACCGAACCCAAATACCACCAACCCTGGTTGCGTGGCAATTAAAGATTCTATTCTATTCTATTCTATTCTATTCTATTCTAAATAGTATTGGGTTGGCTAATGGGACTGAAGGATGATAAATCCCCTGGACCTGATGGTCTGCACCCCAGGGTCCTCGGGGAGGTGGCTCTAGAAATAGTTGACGCATTGGTGATCATTTTCCAATGTTGAATAGATTTAGGATCAGTTCCTGTGGATTGGAGGATAGCTAATGTTATCCCACTTTTCATGAAAGGAGCGAGAGAGAAAACGGGGAATTACAGACCAGTTAGCCTGACTTCGGTGGTGGGAAAGATGCTGAAGTCAATTTTAAAGAGGTAATAATGGGGCATTTGGATAGCAGTAAAAGGATTAGTCCAAGTCAGCATGGATTTATGAAAGGAAAATCATGCTTGACTAATCTTCTGGAATTTTTTGAGGATGTGACAAGTAAAATATGAAGGGGAGCCAGTGGATGTAGTGTATCTAGACTTTCAGAAAGCCTTTGATAAGGTCCCGCACGGGAGACTGGAAACTAAAATTAGAGCACATGGTATTGGGGGTAGGGTGTTGACATGGATAGAAAATTGGTTGGCAGACCCGAAGCAAAGAGTAGGAGTGAACGGGTCCTTTTCAGAATGGCAGGCAGCGGCGAGTGGAGTGCCGCAAGGCTCGGTGCTGGGGCCGCAACTGTTTACCATATATATTAATGATTTGGAAGAGGGAATTAGGAGCAACACTAGCAAGTTTGCGGATGACACAAAGCTGGGTGGCAGTGTGAACTGTGAAGAGGATGTTAGGAGGTTGCAGGGTGACCTGGACAGGTTGAGTGAGTGGGCAGATGCGTGGCAGATGCAGTATAATATAGATAAATGTGAGGTTATCCATTTTGGCGGCAAAAACAAGGGGGCAGATTATTATCTCAATGGGGTTAGGTTAGGTAAGGGGGAGGTGCAGCGAGACCTGGGTGTCCTTGTGCACCGGTCACTGAATGTTGGCGTGCAGGTACAGCAGGCAGTGAAGAAAGCTAATGGAATGTTGGCCTTCAAAACAAGAATATTTCAGTATAGGAGTAAAGAGGTTCTTCTGCAGTTGTATAGGGCTGTGGTGAGACCACATCTGGAGTATTGTGTACAGTTTTGGTCTCCTAATTTGAGGAAGGACACCCTTGTGATTGAGGCAGTGCAACGTAGGTTCACGAGATTGATCCCTGGGATGGCGGGACTGTCATATGAGGAAAGATTGAAAAGACTAGGCTTGTATTCACTGGAGTTTAGAAGGATGAGGGGGAATCTTATAGAAACATATAAAATTATAAAAGGATTGGACAAGCTCGATGCAGGAAAAATGTTCCCAATGTTGGGCGAGTTCAGAACCAGGGGCCACAGTCTTAGAATAAAGGGGAGGTCATTTAAGACTGAGGTGAGAAAAAACTTTTTCACCCAGAGAGTTGTGAATTTATGGAATTCCCTGCCACTTCAAAAAAAAGTGGTGCATTGGATCAAAGGCAAGTCAGTAGGAACAGTTTCAGCTGGTACACAACTCGTGTAACTGATCCCTTTTGTGTGTGCAAGTGGAAACACCTGCAAGCACAGATTAGAATCAACGCGATGTAAGAAACATAATTCTAAACTTCTGTCATGGTTTCCTCTCTGGATCCTGTTGCTTTAGAATTGCCTGAAACTGAATATACTCCAAATCAGATCAACTACTTATTGAACTCACATTGGAAGCTGGCCCAAATAACAAGTGGTTATCAGAGATTCTGGGGCCGTGGTGAGGAGAGCATCTGTTGAACCGTTCTTTCCAGAAAAGGCATTTTAAGAACTATGTTTGAAACTTTTGCAGTGTAATGTGTTAATAGGTCAAGTCACTGGATGGATTTAAGAGAGAGTTAGATAGAGCTCTAGGGACTAGTGGAGTCAAGGGATATGTGGAGAAAGCAGGCACGGGTTATTAACATAGAAACATAGAAACATAGAAAATAGGTGCAGGAGTAGGCCATTCGGCCCTTCAAGCCTGCACCGCCATTCAATATGATCATGGCTGATCATCCAACTCAGTATCCTGTACCTGCCTTCTCTCCATACCCCCTGATCCCTTTAGCCACAAGGGCCACATCTAACTCCCTCTTAAATATAGCCAATGAACTGGCCTCAACTACCTTCTGCGGCAGAGAATTCCAGAGATTCACCACTCTCTGTGTGAAAAAAGTTTTCCTCATCTCGGTCCTAAAAGATTTCCCCCTTATCCTTAAACTGTGACCCCTTGTTCTGGACTTCCCCAACATCGGGAACAATCTTCCTGCATCTTGCCTGTCCAACCCCTTAAGAATTTTGTAAGTTTCTATAAGATCCCCCCTCAATCTTCTAAACTCTAGCGAGTACAAACCGAGTCTATCCAGTCTTTCTTCATATGAAAGTCCTGACATCCCAGGAATCAGTCTAGTGAACCTTCTCTGTACTCCCTCTATGGCAAGAATGTATTTCCTCAGATTAGGAGACCAAAACTGTACGCAATACTCCAGGTGTAGTCTCACCAAGACCCTGTACAACTGCAGTAGAACCTCCCTGCTCCTATACTCAAATCCTTTTGCTATGAATGCTAACATACCATTCGCCTTCTTCACTGCCTGCTGCACCTGCATGCCTACTTTTAATGACTGGTGCACCATGACACCCAGGTCTCGTTGCATCTGCCCCTTTCCTAATCGGCCACCATTCAGATAATAATAAATAATATTGATAGGGAACAATCAGCCATGATCACAATGAATGGCGGTGCTGGCTCGAAGGGCCGAATGGCCTCCTCCTGCACCTATTTTCTATGTTTCTATGTTTCTAACTATTAGCAACTTAACACTTTGATAATAAAGGGCCTGTCCCACTTGGGCGTCATTTACGCAACATCATTTACGTGTCACGACGCACAATGCGCGTGTCGTGACGCACGTGATGCGCGCATGGCGAGACGTGGTGGAGTAGGCAGTGACGCGCGGTCGCGCGCGGGGCCCCAGGATTTTGGGATTCACAAATTCTTCACGCGCCACCTGCGTGACGCGCAAATGACGCCAAAGTGGGACAGGCCCTTAAGTTCACACACTGAAAAATCAAAACTGGCCATTACATTCAAATAAACTGTCAAAAGTAGTATGTAATGAACACATGTATTATTCCAGCCACTTCACTATTTTACCCAAACTGACTAAGTATCGTTGTACGGAACAATTTGCCATGATTTGTTAATGTTGCAATCAATTTTATTGTTGGTGAGTGTAATGAAACAAATAATTAAGAATGTTTAATGGAAGATGGTTCCAATATAAGCTGATAAACAGTAGTCCTATGGAATACAGAAGCTGAAGATTATGCCTGAAAAATCACCATGATTTCCTTGTGGATTTAGTCTGGCTTGTCACCCTGGGGAGCAGGAGTGCTTTCAACAAATACAAACAGAAAATGCTGGAAACATTCAGCAAGTCAGGCATATCTGTGGAAGGAATATGAGTCAATGTTTCCAGTCTGAGACCCTTCTCAGATCTGAGACAGAGTGAAAACAAGTTGGCTCTTGATAGCACAGAATGTGGGAGCAGGGGGACAGGGGGAACAAGAGAATATCCCGGATAGTATGAGACAATCGTGCAGTTAATGAGTAGCTAAAATGAAACTAAGCATTAATGTCTGACTAATGTGTCACTAATGATGAGATTGGCGTGGGTCTGACAACACAAATAAAAGAAAAGGGGAAAATACCGAGGCAAAATTATGACAGCAGAAATTGTCAATTTTGATCAAAACAGATTGAGTTATCTAAAGGCAGAGATTTTGATATTGAGTCCTATAGTCTACAAAATGCCCAAACTGAAATTGATATATTGCTCCTGAAGCTTGTATGGGCCTTGCAGTAAGGATGCAGAAGGCCACAGTCAGATGGGTTGGAGTGGGAGTGGGATGGGCAATTAAAATGGCAGGCAACCAGAAGGTCAGGGACACTCCTGGGATCTGAGTACAAATCCTTTGTAAAGCAAACACAAAATCTGTTTTGGGGTTTTCTAATCTGCAGGGGGTACACTGTGAAAATTGAATGCACTATACTAGATTGAAGGAAGTGTAGGGAATGTTGCTTGACCTGGGAAGATTATTTGGATCCCTAGATACTGAGGAAGGAAGAGAGGAAAGGACAGGTGTTGCATCTCCTGTGCCTGCAGGGGAAAGTGGAATAGTGGTGGGTAGGGACGGATGAATGGACCAGGGAGTCACAAAGGGAGAGATCCCTGTGCAATACTGAAGGTGGAGCAGAGGGGTTTATGTGCCTGGTGGAATTTTGTCGGAGCTGGCAGACATTGAAAGATGATCCACTGAACGCAGAAGCTGGTGAGTGGCAAGTAAGGATAATAACAGCCCTGTTCTTGCACTGTCCAGGAGGAAAAGGGGTAAGAGCAGAAGTACGGGGGAAAAAGATCAGATTAACTGCTTTGTTCGTGTTAACTGTTTCTCTTTCCACAAATGCTACCTGACACCCTTAATGCTTCAAGCATTTTCTGTTTTCATTTCAGATTTCCACTTATTTTTTAATTTATTTTTAAATTTCATGCACAACTATTTCATCCAGCGCTGAAAGCCATAGCTTCTTCTATCAGATTGAACATCCCGCCTCTTCTATACAGCCAAGGTGAACAAAGATTCTCTCAACCACCCACATTAACGATGTGTCACCTTTCTCATGACAAGCACTCTTTGTGCATTGGATGTGGTATTGCAAATCCACTGGTTTCTCACTAGTAAGCAGATACTATTAGCTGACCAAGGACATATTTTCAGGTGGACCACAAACCCACTTTCGAGTGTGATTGCCGTGGTGACAAGGGCACTACACTCTTTACCGGAATTTAGCTGCACAGTGGCATAAAGGTAGAGTTGCTGCCTTACAGTGCCGGAGACTTTGGTAGGGGAAGGATGAGGACCCACAATCCTGTTCATATCAATGGGTCGATGGTGGAGAGGGTCAATAACTTCAAATTCCTGAGCGTGCATATTTCCAAAGATCTTTCCTGGACCCAGCACACCGATGCAATTATAAGCATTCTGACTGGTTGCATCGTGGCCTGGTTCAGCAACTTGAACGTCCAGGAGCGAAAAAGACCACAAAAAGTTGTGACCACTGCCCAGTCCATCACCGGCTTTGACCTCCCCACCGTTGAGGGGATCTATCGTAGTCGCTGCCTCAAAAAGGCAGCCAAAATCATCAAGGACCCACACCATCCTGGCCACACACTCATCTCACCATTGCCATCAGGAAGAAGGTACAGGAGCCTGAATAATGTAACATCCAGGTTCAGGAACAGCTTCTTCCCCACAGCCATCAGGTTATTAAACACAACAACGAATAAGCTCTGAACTGTATTATTATTTGTTTTTGCACTATATTTGTTATTTATTGAACTTTTTCTTTTTTTTCTCTTCCACTGTTATGTATTACGTTTACATATTCACATATTCTGTTTTGCTGCAGCAAGTAAGAATTTCATTGTCCCATCCGGGGCATATGACAATAATACACTCTTGACTCTTGATCCTGACTATGGAATCTGCACTTTCTCCCTGTGACTGCGTAGGGTTTCTCCGGCTGCTCTGGTTTCCTCCTACACTTCAAAGACTTACAGGTTTGTAGGTTAATTGGCTTCTGTAAATTGTCCCTAGTGTCTAGGATAGTGCTAGTGTATGGGAGATTGTTGGTGGGCCGAAGGGCCTGTTTGCAAGCTGTATCTCTAAAACTAAAACTATAAACAAGAAAGCTAAAAAAACTGATATTTGAAAGTTGCTGATGTGGTAACTGGGTGCTGGACGTGTGTACCAGTGATCGTTGGTCAGTGCGGACACGGTGGGCCGAAGGGGCTGTTTCCGTGCTGTATCTCTAAACTAAACTAGGAAGAAATAGATTATTTCTCCTCTTCACCTTTTGTTTCAGCCAAGTCTACACTCGGACACCAAGGTTTAGAAGCAGTTTGCTCACATTGCAGAGCAGTTGCCTCAGGAGAGAGGAACTACTCCGTGAAGCATGAAAGTTGTTGATGGCTCTCACAGGGAAGACACTAATCCTCTCATCCATGACAATCCTCTATTCCAGCTTGTTGTGTCTATCTTTGGTTTATATCAGCATCTGCAGTTCCTTCCAACATATTAGCCATCCCAGACAGTTGCTGATCATGACAAGAAGTTGCAGTCAGGTGATCCAGGCCCTGCATGGCTCTGGGTTATGTGCAGTCTTTGTGTAGCCAGTCAGCAACCATGTCTCAGCCATAGGCAGCAGGTGTGATAAGGCGATTAGTTGATATCTCTATACTTATGAAACTCTGATCTTGGATGTGTATATTTGTGCGATGTTTGTGTGCGATTCACATCTCCTCGAAAACACGACTCACTAACGGTGAACATTTTACATATTCCGATAGGGATTTATGCTGTGATGTCAAAAATCGCCTTATCTGAAAATGTCATGCATTATTTCTCGAGTTATTTATGAACATTTTCAAAATTTTCAAATAACTT
Organism: Amblyraja radiata; assembly: GCF_010909765.2. NCBI lineage: Eukaryota > Metazoa > Chordata > Chondrichthyes > Rajiformes > Rajidae > Amblyraja > Amblyraja radiata. Next base: position 43,862,482 of record NC_045958.1, read on the forward strand.
CGAAAATAAACGAGATGGTCTCGCTGATGACATCACAATGGCTCTGCTGCCCTATGTTCCACACGCAGCGAGTGATGTCACCCCCTTCCCCCTCCCTCCCCCCCACTCCCTGCCCCCTCGGTTCAGAAAGAACAAACAAGTTGCATCTGTACTGCAGCTCCCGAGCGCTTCTGAGGGCTTCCAAGGTCTTCCAAGGTCCCGAACGCTCACGAGCACTCCCGAGCTCCCTGGCTTGCTTTTCTAGAACTTTCTCAACGGTCATTATATCACTTTGATGAACGAGGCTTAATGCTGACTTCCACATCTCTAAAGATAAGAGTCCGATTGAACATCATTGTTTTGGTTTAACTTCAAAAACGTTGCATTTTTTGTTTTTAAAGACTTTCCGGTGTCTCACTTAACTGTACTAATTCTTAAAGATAACATTTTATTAGATTAGATTAGATTCAATTTTATTGTCATTGCACTTTTCAGTACAACAAAATGGTTTAGCCTTGCAGTCATAACATAGAATAAATAACAAACACTCAACACAGTTTAACATCCACCACAGTGAGTCCACTGTGAGTCCACTGTGATGGAAGGCAAAAAGCCTCTTCCCTCCTTGCTCTCCCTCTGCGCTGAGGCAATCCAGGCCTCCGATGTTGTGACCCCATCGGGTGATGGTAAGCAAGTCCCGCGGCTGAATCCAAGCTCCGCAAACGGACCGGTTCAAACTCCGCGGCCCGGGGCGATCGAAGCTGCCGAAGCTGTCCTCCAGTCCAGCAGATGAAGCTGTCAAAGACTGTACTTTTTACATTTTAAAATATATTTCTAACGTTAAATTTTCCCCGTTTGTTACTTCCCGTTTTTTTTCCGGTACTAATTTCTTTACAATTTTAAAAGTTTGCGGTTATTTCCAAACAGTTCTCTCGGCTCCTCGGTTGCCTCTTCTCTCTCTCACTCGAGCTCTCTCTCCCCCCTCCCCGGGCTCTCTCCCCCCCACAGGCTCTCTCCCCCCCACGGGCTCTCTCCCCTCCCCCAGCTCTCTCTCCCCCCCACGGGCTCTCTCCCCCCCCCCCCAGCTCTCTCTCTCCCTCCAGACTCTCTCTCCCCCCCGGGCTCTCTCTCCCCCCCGGCTCTCTCTCCACCCCGCCGGGTTCTCTCTCTCTCCCCCCTCCCTACCCCCGGGCTCTCTCTCTCTCTCACCCCCCCCCCCGGGCTCTCTCTCCGCTACCCCCAGGCTCTCTCTCACCCCCGGGCTCTCTCCCCCCCCCCCCCCCCGGGCTCTCTCCCCCCCCCCAGCTCTCTCTCTCCCTCCAGACTCTCTCTCCCCCCCGGGCTCACTCTCCCCCCCGGCTCTCTCTCCACCCTGCCGGGCTCTCTCTCTCTGCCCCCTCCCTACCCCCGGACTCTCTCTCTCTCTCACCCCCCCCCCCCCCCAGGCTCTCTCTCCGCTACCCCCAGACTCTCTCTCACCCCCAGGCTCTCTCTCCCCCCACCCCGGCTCTCTCTCCCCCCGGGCTATCTCTTCCCCCTCCCCCCTTGGGCTCTCTCCCTCCCCCCGGGCTCTCTCTCTCCCACCCAACCCCCGGGCTCTCTCTCCCCCCATGGGCTCTCTCTCCCTCCCTCCCCCCCCCCCCCCCCCCGTCTCTCTTCTGGCCCCCTCCCTCCCCCCCTCCCCCTTCCCTCCCCTCCCCCCTCCCTCCCTCTCTCCCCCTCCTCTCTCTCCCCCTCCTCTCTCTCTCCCCTCCTCTCTCTTCCCCCTTCCTCTCTCTCTCCCCCCTCCTCTCTCTCACACCCCCTCCTCTCTCTCCCCCCCCGCCTCTCTCTCCCCAGCCTTTCTCTTCCTCCCCCGGCATCCCTCTTCCTCCCCCCTCCCACCTCCCCTTTTCCCCCGCCCCCCTCTCTCCCCCCTCCCCTCTCCTGCGCTTTGAGGGGACGGGACCCAATGGGTCCCCCTTGGTCCAGTGTATATATATATAAGCAATGTGCATGATTTCATTTACAAAAATATTTTATAACATTTATTCCATAGGGATTTATTTTTGCAACATGGCCAATTGATAATGAAGTGGCCAGTGATAGAGAGGAGATTATACAGTAGGAGTGTTGTGGATTCGGTTGTGAATACTCATCTCTCAGTTTAAGGACTGCCCGGGGTGGAGAGGGACGACAACAGTGGCTTTTTCCCTCTTCCTCCTATTTGTTTGCAAGAGTCGTGTTCTCAGAATGACCTGGCCACACAAGCAGATACCACTGATCTTACTGCTCCCTCTGCTGAGCACTGTTGGGTTCTCCAGAGTGGGTCAGATAATGGAGCTGTAGAATATTATTTTTGAATTTATGATCATTGACTTGTTGCTTTGGCATAAAAAAGACACCAAATGCTGCAGTAACTCAGCAGGTCAGGCAACATCTCTGGAGAACATGCGCTGTAGAAAGCGTTCCTGGTGGCGGCGCGACTCGTTGCAGCAGCTCCTACAGCCTGTCTGTCTTTTTTTATTTTTTGTCTAGTTAAATGTAGTGTTTGGTGTTTTTTAATACTGGTTTTTAAATGTGTATATGTGGGGGGCGGGGGGGGGAGGGGGAAACCGTTTAAAATCTCTTCCCTGTCCGGGAGACCCGACCTTTTCCATGTCGGGTCTCCGTTGTCGTTGGGGCCTAGCACCGTGGAGCGGCCTCCAACCTGAACGAACCGGGGGCTCGGGAGACTGCGGAGCTGCGGACTACTCACCATCGTGGGGCTGGCCGGCCTCGGAACGTGGGGAGCGGTGGTGACTCGCTGCTGCGACTCGACTCCTGGGGCTCGGAGGCTCCAGCAACGCAGCCGCAGGTCCGGTGAACTGGGACATCGGGAGCTCGCGGGTCCGGGGGGGGAGAGAGAGACCGCTTCCCGGAGCTCCCGCAACGCGACTTCTCCAGCCCGTGTCGCGGGGTTTGGAACGACCCGGAGCGGGGAAGTACATCACCCGGCACGGCTTCGTGGCCGTGGGACATTACAGCGCCCGCCGGGGGCTCCAACTTCGAGACTTCTAGACCGGGAGCGGGGCCGTAAATCGCCCGGCACGGCCTAAAATGGCCGTGGGACTTATCATCGCCCGCCTGGGGCTTGGACATCGGGAGAGACGTGGAGAGCAGGGGAGAGAAAAGACTTTTGCCTTCCATCACAGTGGGTTCACTGTGATGGATGTTTGTGTGAACTTAATTGTGTGTATGTCTGTAGGACATTGTTTTTGTTTGTATGGCTGTGGAAACAAAATTTCGTTTGAGTCTCACTGGGGCTCAAATGACAATAAATTTGTATTGTATTGTATTGTTTATCGGGATATATCACAACATGGTTTAGGAACACCTCCATTCAAGACCGCGAGACATTGCAGAGATTCGTGGACGCAGCTCAGACAATCTCGCGCAGCAGCCTCCCATCCATTGACTCCATCTACACTTCACGCTAACTCGGCAAGGCCACCATTATATTCAAGGATGAGTCTCATCTTGGACACTCCTTTTTCTCCCCTCTCCAATTCGGTAAAAGGTATAGAAATGTGAAAACACACACCTCCAGATTCAGGGACAGTTTCTCCTCAGCTGTTAACAGGCAACTGAACCATCCGATCACCAACTAGAGGGCAGTCCTGACCTACCATCTACCAGTTTGGAGATCCTCGAACTATCACTATTCGAAGTTTACTGGACTTTATCTTGCACTAAATGTTATTCCCTTTATCCCGTATCAGTACACTGTGGACAGTTTAATTGTATAGCCTGTACGCTGACTGGATAGCATGCAACAAAAAATATTTTCACTGTACATGTACAGTACATGTGACAATAAACTAAACTAGCCACAGGGTAGTTAATCTGTGGAACTCATTTCCATAGAGGGCTTTGAAGTCAGTGAATATTTTTAAGGCAGAAATAGAAAAGTTCTTGATTAGAATGGGTGTCAAGAGTTATAGGGAGAAAGCAGGAAAATGGGATTAGGAGGCAGAGATCAGTCATGATTGAATGGCGGAGTAGACTCGTTGGGCCGAATGGCCTAATTCTACTCATATAACTTGTGAACTTGTAAACTAACTAAATGGGATATTTTGGGTCGGGACCTATCCATGTTCTCCAGAGATGCTGTCTGACCTACTGAGTTACTCACTGCGTAGAGGCCCGGGTCGGGGCCGGGGCCTCGCCGGTAGAAGCCCGGGTCGGGCGAAGCAGCCGACGGAGTCCACGGCTGGGGCCCGGGTCGGCATGAAGTGGGGCGTCGACAGCGGTGAGGCCTCAGCGGCGGCAGTGGTGAAGCCTCGCAACAATGGGACCTTGGCGGTGGTGAGTGGGGGAGGGGAAGAACAATGGAGGACCCGGCATGGGGGGAACGCCGTGAGGGAGGAGGGGGGAGAACAATGGACAATGGGGGGGGGGGGGGGGATAAAGGATAATGGGGGGGGGGGGGGATAAAGGATAATGGGGACCCAGCGTGAGGCAACTGTTGGGGGGGGAGGGAAACAAAAGGGGGAGCCGGCCCCCCGTGCTTTGTAACTTTGTCAGCGCCGTAGGCGGCTGCTATTTGTATACATTGGGTATGCAAGCAAAGAATCTCACTGTGCCTAGTCGCATGTGACAATAAAGTATTCCTATTCCTATTCCTTCCTACTTTATGGGGGTTTTTGTAAACCAGCATCTGCAGTTCCTTGCATCAGTTCATTGTTTACATGCTGCACCCAAATGTGTAGGTTGCCCACTGATGTAAGCAACCGTGTCACATGTGGAAACAACTTGCCACCCAGAAACTGTTCTTAATTCACAATGGTGCCAACCATGCAGCTGTCATTCTAAGCATTTGCAGAATGGAGCCACCATGATTGCTGCAAGGATTCTGAACAATATTCAACCTTACACACTGTTTGTCGTCACATACCAGCTGGATATTGAGGGAGTGGTTTTCATTCTGGTTTCTGTTTAAAACAAGACTGACACAGGGCGTCTGCAAAGCAACGAGCATGCAGTCAATGGCATCAGACTCTGCGGGGAACCAGCACTCTTCACAAAGTTGTATCCTTCATCTGCCTCCTCGTCACTATCAAGAGAAAATGAAATTACATTTGTGCTCTTCGAACAGTAATTTCCTTCCAGAATAGTGGGCTACAAAATGCAAGCTGTTGCAAATGTGTTCAGTTCCCGACCAGAATGAACAAAAAGCACGAGAGTTAATTTTGTGCTTTTCATGACAACCACTTCTATTACTGCTATTGATCTGTCCAGAGGCTGCTGTTGTAACTGTACAGGAGTAGGATTTCAGTGAAGACATTGTTACTGAAACGTAAACCGCTTTTTGCGAGGGTATGTGGGTGATTTATTCCTTGGTAGATGTGGTCTTCTTCTGAAGATCTTCCTCCTCCTCCACCTCCTTTATCCAGCATCGTGTAGCACTATTTCTTCCTACTGCTCATTTTCCCAGTCATGCTGCCTTCAAAAATGCCTCCATTTCTCAGAGCAATTAGATTCAGATATGCCCTTCATTCCTTGTCACTGCACAGTCAAGTTAACAGATAGAAGCATCATAAAAATTACCTAATGCTGGTGGAACTACAGAAATATCTGTGGAGATCTTGTGCTAAAGTGGACAGATGGGATTGCCGTAGTTAAGCAAAAACGTCAGCATGGTAGTGGTGGGCTGAAGACCATTTCTGCGCTGTACAACTCTGTGCTTTGATGATTGTATGAGATCCAGTCATTAAGTGGCTGATGAGCCCTTTAAAGAAGGAGAAACTCTACGTGGAGACTCAAGGAACTGCAGACGCTGTAATCTTGAACAAAACACAAAGTGTTGGAGTAACTCAGTGGCGGGTTTGGCAGTATCTGTGATGGATAGTGACGATCCATGTTGGGTTCTCTTTTCAGACTCAAAAGGCAATGTATTGGGTATGAACCCTTCTTCAGACAAAAGTTGAAGAATAGCCCCATCCTAAAATGTTGCCTGACCCGTTGAGCATTTAGTGAGAAACGTTGAGTTTCTCACTAAATGGCACTATCTTGGCTAGGCTTAAAGGTTGTGACAAGGCCCTTGTTGTGTCGAGTTCCTGTAGCTGTAGTAACCTTGATCATTTTAGACCATATTGAATCATTCCTCCCAGTGTTCCTGTTGGGCAATGATACTGGTGTTAGGTCCTGGCAAATTTGACTGGCTGAGAGCTACATTTATCATTTGCAGCATAGGCTTTCACAAGAGAAGACAGCAGTTTCCATTTGCCTTGATGGAATCCCAATTAGACAGGGTCCTATGCAATGCTGTATTGTGTGGTTGCAAAGTTATCGAATTTAAGATTATTTTTGTCTGTCTGGGCATCCTGTCTAGATGAACTCTGAGAGAGACATGGAATGTAGGTCAGCACAACAGAGCTCTGAATGGACATCTCCACCACAGTCTGATACTAATAATGAGGAAGTGTTCATTCTAAACGTTTCTTTGTCACTGACCACATCTGCCATGTTGCAAAAGTAAAGCTCTGTGAAATAACCATTCAATAACATAATTATAAATAAACTCTTCTTTGGATCTATGACCTTGCAGTAGACCTTGGTCCAATACATCCAGGCTCGTAAAGGTATTCACTCTTCTCGCCTTCTGTGGTACCACTTTTGTCTCCTTTTAGTCTTATTTTATTCCCTTTTGTCTCATTTTCATTTATAGCTTTTGTCCACACATCTGCCAAACAGATCCCCCCTTACCTGTATCCACCTATCACTTGCCAGGCTTTGTTTGTCCTGCCCCCTCTTCTTCCCCTACTGCAATCAGCCTGAAGAAGGGTGCCAACGCGAAATGTCGCCTATCTGTGTCCTCTAGAAATGATGCCTGACCCGATGAGGTACTCCAGCATTTTCAGTTTTAGGCTCCTAAATATGTGTCTGCTCTAAACTCACAGCCCGTCAGTCATCGTTCAGTTGCTGGATAGTTGTCTACCCAGTGCTGAATGTGATCATTCATCTTTCTTTCATGCATGTTCAGCATGTTTAGCAAGGCTAAAAGAGGTAATTGAGTGGAGAAATGAGCTTCAAAAATAGCTTTGCACTCTGAGTGACATCAAGATCTCCTTGCATAGTTCTGCAAGAGGATTAAATGTACCTGCTAACATCTCAGCCATATGCAATGCATGTGTGCAGTAGATCCATTTCGGAGCTGAGGACAGACATATGATCTAGAAAACAGAAACGTAAAATTCTATTAAATCTTGGCCCCAGATTTTAAAACATAAAAATTCTTGGCATTGAAAATTCATAATTGAGTCATAATCGTCACCGGAGACATAAGGTGCTTACAATCACCTCTTCAAAATAACATATTTGCAGGAATAAGTGACATATTTACCAGAACTGTAATTTTACACAAGATGATGCCAAATTACTCTTAATTATGCAATTTCCCTCAGGAGTGCAGGTTTGTTTTTAATTGTATTATATCATTTTCCTTATGAAATGGGAGGTGATAAAATGTGTTGTTTTCTCTTTTTTTATTGATCATTGGGTCATTGTTCAATTGCAACTCGATTGATGTCTCTAAAGGTGAATAGTCAAATTATCTTAACATGTTTATCTATCTTTTCGATTCATCTCAATTGCTTCTCCTTATTATCCTCAGTTATTACTATAAATGATAATAACCACTGGAAATATCATCTGAACCCAAATCGAGCGATGATTTGAGTAGCCCAGTCGGATTTATTTTAACTTCATTTTCAATCCCCTGCGATAGAAGAGTATACCCATGATGATTGATTCAGCCTAAACATTGAGGTTCTGCATAGCTGCCCTGTTGAAATGCAATTGTAACCTAAGTTGAATCACTGCTCGTTTGAGATGTGGGGATAACAATAGGACAACTTACAGTAATTGTGCAGTCTGATTTTCATGTCTGCTGAATTTGCGATTATTTATTGAGCTCCTAAACATTGAAGCAACCAAGAGGAAATGGCCTCAAATGGTGCAGGAAGTATGAAGACTATTATTTTTTACATAGTCTCACAAATTAAAAAACAAGGAAGTCATGTTACATCCACTGAGAATCTCTTGATAATTGTTTTTAATTGGATGGGGGAAAATTGAGAAATAAGATCATTGCATGATTACCACACCACTTCCAATTTGGTAGTCTCAACAGATTAAGCCAAATAATACATAGCTTCTATATTAAATGCTCTATTAGTGTTGTCTCTCCTCCATAAATGTAAAAGCATAAGAATCATGCAATGATTATAAAAGAAACATAAACACAAAACTGAGTGAAATATGTATTTTTCATTTATTTGTTGTGAAATTTAAGCATATACTTTTGTTTAAAATTGCATAAGTAGACAGTGAATCATGGGTTAGTTATAAATCACCAAACATAAAAAGAGATTGTTACATTTACCAAAATGCTGCCTGGATTAGAGGGTATTAACTATAAAGAGAGGTTGGATTGTTTTCTCTAGACTATTAGAGGTTGAGGAGAGACCTGAGGCATAGACAGGGTAGACAGTCTGAACGTTTTTTCCAGGATGGAAATGTCAAAGACGAGAAGGCATAGCTTTAAGGTGACGGAGGCAAAGTTAAGGGAGATATGCAAAGCAAGTTTTTCACAGATTATGGTGGGTGTCTGGAACGTGCTGCTAGTGGTGATGGTGGAGACAGAAATGATAGTAGAGTTTAAGAGGCTTTTAGATAAGTACATGGAAATTCAGGGAAATGAGAGATATGGATAACATGGAGGCAAATGAGATTAGTTTAACTTGGCATAATATTCAGCATGGACTTGAAGATGTAGGGCCTGTTCCAGTGCTGAATTGTGATATGTTCTACGTTCTATGTTAAAGTTTTTCTCAACACCGTGAGGCTCAACTGGTCAAAAATTTGATTATGAGAGCCACCTTAACACTAACATAAGAGATCAGCTTCTCAGAATCTGGAACTGCACAGTGATTATTTGTAGGCCTATTTTGGACATCTGGAAGGGCATCCTCAAGCTGGGATAAGATCACCTTGCCATTTTCTATTGAAACTGAAGTTTAAGTAGACACCGCTAGTGGCTATCTGGTTTATGAGATTACACTATATGCCGCTGAATATTAGTTTAGTTTAGTTTAGAGATACAGCGTGGAAACAGGCCCTTTGGCCCACCGTGTCCGCGCCGACCAGTGATCCCCGCACATTAACACTATCATACACACACTTGGGACAATTTACATTTACACCAAGCCAATTAACCTACATACCTGTACGTCTTTGGAGTGTGGTTGGAAACTCACACGGTCACTGGGAGAACGTACAAACTCCGTACAGACAGCACCCGTAGTCAGGACCGAACCTGGGTCTCCGACACTATAATGCAGCAACTCTACCGCTGCACCACAGTGCCATATTCTTGGAACTCCAATGTTTCTGGGCAATTGGCATGGCGTTTATCAAAGAGAACTGTCTACCGCTGAAAAAGTATCCAAAGTCACAATTCCATGTTTCCGCCAAACTACTGGAAGTTATTCTTTCTAAAGCCACAAAGTAGTCACATCTGAGGAAAAGAAAGCGAACAATGAAAAATCAGTATTAACCTTCCCACCTACAACACCATTTCCTCTCAAACAAAATGCAAAGAGCTGGAGTAACTCAATGGGTCAGACAGCATCTATGGAGGGAATGTATAAGCAATGTTTCAAGTCGCAACCCTTCTTTAGACTGTTCAAAATTCAAGCATCTGCAGTTCCTTGTATTGTCATTTCTTCTCAACTCTCTCAAATTCTGTTTTTGCAGTTATACGATCCTTACTTTAAGCTAAGCCATTTGACTTGCTGTCACTCGTCCCATTACGGCCCATCTTCAATGAAAGGCCATCAACTCTTGTGGATACCTATTTCCTTTCATGCCTTAGAACTTTGCAAATTCTTAGTTTGAATATCGATAAGGATATTTGCGTAGAAATAATCCTAAATCAGAATGTGGGAGTATCGAAATGTGTAGGAAGGAACTGCAGTTGCTGGTTTACACCGAAGATAGACACAAAATGCTGTAGTAACTCAGCAGGACAAGTAGCATTTCTGGAAAGAAGGAATAGGTGACATTTCGGGTCTCGACCTGCAATGTCACCCACTCCTTCTCTCCAGAGATGCTGCCTGTCCCGCTGAGTTACACCAGCATTTTGTGTCTATCTTCTGGGAGCATCGTATCTGTGTGAAGCCCTGATATTCACTGGGTGGACTCTGTGCTTAAGAAGACTTTTAGAATCATATGGTGATTTAGCACAGAAACTACCCCTTCGTCAATTAAGTCTGCTCCAACTATCCAGCACTCATTGAAATTAATCCTACGCTCATCCCATTTTATTATCCTTTCATTCCCATTTACTTTCCCCAGATTCTATCATTCGTCATACACACACGGGGGGGGGGGGGGGGGGGGGGGGGGGGGGGGGGGGGCAATTAAGAGTGCCCAAATAACTTACAAAATCCAAAGCACACGTCATTCATTGCTGATACCTTACTTGTCTAGAAATTATCTGATTGATTAGACTGGCTCCTTGTGGAGCTCATGAGGCAATGAGAGAGATTGTAGCTCCAGGCGTGTATTTGCAATTTTTCTTCACAACTTTTTACTACGATTGATGGCCTCAGCCATCTTATGCCAATGATTTCCTTTCATCCCAGGGAAAGAGGCTATTCATCCATTAATGCAGGTCCAGAACAAATTGCTCAACTGCCTCTTAATAAAGAAGGCAGCCCTTGTACACCAATCCTCTCAGTTTTAGCTAAAGGATTGTGCAATATTGTTTTTCATTCTGTTATGAAATATTTCTACTTCACACTTTACAAAGGTTGACAAAAATTCTGAAGTGATGAGTATAACAGGATGGTTGGTTCCAAATTGGAGGTTTCTTTACATTACTTCTACACATAGTTCTCTCCTGCACCTCACCCTTTAGCCAGGGTCAGGCCATTGACTTGGAGCAGGCACTGTCAATAGAGGAACTCATTGCCTTTACATGAACAGGCTGGTGAAGGATCCCTTTCCCTAGACTACATGTTCAGTACTCTGTATTCAAATAATTGCACTGTATAAACATAACATGGTAATTGATTTTATTTAATTAAAAATAACCTGTTTTCATGAAGGTTTTCATCCCCAAAGATCCTTCAGGTAAAATACAACTTGGCAGTCTGCCCATTTCCTGCAAGAACATACCCTCTATCACCAGTGCCAGTGAGTAAATCTCATTGAGTAATACTTAATTGTCCCACTGAGTGGTATTTGCTATAATATGGTACCATTATTATATCAACCATTTTGATTGTTTTTATGAATGTTGTGCTCATGAGTGAAGAGTTGAACAATGATAATGCATTTTCCATTGTGAGCACCTGTGTCCTAGGTTTGCCATTTAATAAAATGCCAAATGCTCAATAAAACTAATTTGTAAATTGTAATCCATGCTGGATTATTGGGAATTCTTCCACTTGAGTCTGTGTTTACAGGAACCATTTTAGATGACCTGCATCATTTAATATTGGCTCTTTATAATTAGCAGGCCACAGATTCCACCCCATCCTATAGGCAATGGGAAGGAACCAAAATCTTATATTACAAAATGTCAGCCCCAAACTCATTAGATCATCATATCTTTGCGATTTCACTTTAAATTTAATGAAAACAATTAAAACAAAACTTTTTTCTTTAAAGTTAATTATTGAAAAGCAGAGTGTCATACTTCTAGTTAACTGAGTATTATATAGAAAATAAAGGACGGCACTTGGCAGCCTTGAACTAGCTTTCATTAAAGAATGTAAATTAATGAAAAAAATTAGACTGGAAATGAAAAGCTGGTCAGATGAAGCCCGTGTAAGGCAATGAAAATCCAACCGCTTCCCCAAGGCCCTTCTGTGAAGGGAACCTCCAGTCTTTCTACAGTGGTGTACGGGTGTCAGAGGTTATGGAGAGAAGGCTGGAGAATGGGGCTAGGAGGGAGAGATAGATCCGCCATGATTGAATGGCGTAGTAGACTTGATGGGCTGAATGGCCTAATTCTACTCCTAATCCTTATCACTTTATGACTTGTTAAATCCAAAACACACATTTTCAATGCTGGCCGCCTTCCAGCCCAGAAGTCAACTGACTGATAAAGCTGACTCCTTGTGGACTGAAATGCATTGATCCATCTACGGGGGGTTTCACACCAATCTGATTGATTCTTAATGTCCGCGTGATCGTGTCTGGCAATCTACTCAGAGTTCAAGGAGAAGGCTGTCTCTCCAAAATGACCATATCACAAGAGCAACTTAAAATAAAGTTGTAAAAACAAAGAACTCAGATGCTGGTTAAAACAGAATAAGATAGAAAGTGCTGGAGTAACTCAGAAGATTAGGCAGCATCTCTGGAGAACACGGATAGGAGACGTTTCGGATCTGAAGAAGTGTCTCGACCCGAAACGTCACCTATCCATGTTCTCCAAAGATGTTCCTTGACCTGCTGAGTTATTCCAGCACTTTGTATCCTTTTAAAATAAGATTGAATTTAATGTGCAAAACACAAAATGCTGTAACTCAATGTGTCAAGTAGCATCTGTAGAGGGAATGGACTGACAACATTTTGGCTCGGACCCTGCTTCAGCCTTAATTTAAAGTGGTTCTGGAGAAACAGAATTAAAATTTAGACCTAAGATAAAACAATAATTCATCCCTTGAGTATCTGTTATTTGATGTAACATATAACAGGGGTGGCACAGTGCCGCAGCTGGTAGAGCAGGTGCCTCACAGAGACGAGGGTTCGATCCTGACCTGGGGTGCTCTCATCGTGGAGTTTGCACGTTCCCCCTGTGAATGTGTGGGCTTCCCCAGGGTGCTCTGGTTTCCTTCCACGGACATGCGGATTTGTAAGTTAATTGGCCTTTGTAAATTACGCACTGTGTGTGGAGTGGATGAGAAATTGTGATAACCTAGAACTAGTGGTGAACAGGTAATTGATAGTAAGCATGGACTTGGGCCGAAAGGCCTGTTTCCATGCTGTATCTCTAAACTAAACTAAACTAAAATAAGGCAATGGCCACAGTTTCAGTTGTGGCCATTGCATAACAGATGCACAGTCCCTCACCAGTGGATGGTTAAAAAGATTTTTTGTTATGATAGTTCTCAGATCCACCACAATTATTGCTATCAATAATCACATAAAAACTTCTCACACAACATGATATTGCACGTAATATCATGCCACATCAAGGACACTGAAATGTAAGATATCTGCTTCAATGTTCCCAATCAAAGATCAGTTTATTGTCACGTGTACCAATTTAGGTACAGAAAAACTCAAATTACCATACAGCCATATTAAAAAAAGCAATAAGACACCGAACTACATAAAAGTTAACATAAGCATCCACCACAGCGGATTCCCCACATTCCTCACTGTGATGGAATGCAATAAAGTCTAATCTTCTTCCCTCTTTATTCTCTCACAGTCGGGGCAGTCGAACCATCCACAGCCGGCGATCGAAGCCCCCTGTGGCTTGGAGCTCCTGAAGTCGGTCTCTAACCAGGGACCGTGTGCTCCACGATGTCCTGCAGACTCCCACGGTTGGAGCTCCCGAAGTCGATCTCCAGCAGGGGCTGCCAACTCCTCGATGTTAAGCCGTAGTGCGGACGGAGATACGATATGGAAAAAAATGGCATCTCCGTCGAGGTAAGAGATTAAAAAAAGTTTCCTCCAACCCCCACCCCCCACATAAAACAAGCTAAAGAACACTAAAACATACATTTAACACATACTAAAAAAACAACTAAGAAGGGCGGGATGAGACAGACAGCATCAGCATGCCACAAAAATGCATTATAATGCAAATGTCATTAAGTTCTTTTCATGACCATCTATAAATGTGCCATTGATTCAGAATGCTGCAGTTTTGATTCCTGCTGTGGAATAAATTGACACTTAAGTGGTTGCTATAGATTATTTCAAAGTCCTTTGATAATAAAAAGCAGCATCTATTCAATGTTGGAGACACAAGGAACTGCAGATATTGGAATCTTGAGTAAAACACAACATGCTGAAGGAATTCAACAGGTCAGGTAGCGTTTGTGGAGGAAATGGACAGATGACGTTTTGGGTCGGGGCCCTTCTTCAGACTGATAAGAGCAAAGATCTTATATAGGATCTTTGGATAATAGTAGGGAGGGGAGGGGGGGGGGAACACACAAAGCCTAGCAAGTGATAGATGGATACAGGTGAAGATGGTTTTAATTGGCAGTTGTTCGAAGGCTAAAAGTGAAAAGGAGATTAAGGTTGTCAGATAAGGAAAGAAGATAAATGCAATGTGCAGCCACAGAGAGGAGTAAAATGTAGACAAAATGAACTGCAGATATTGGTTTACAAAAAAAAGCAAAAAGTTTAAGGAAAAAAAAAATCCCTCCAGTGATATTTATCATTGGCAACCCAAGTGAGTTCACACACTCACCAGTAATTAAATAATCCAATATGTTGAGGCCAAAGTCTTCAAATGCAGTGAACAGATAACATTTTATGTCAATTGCTTTTACAATTTATTTGTAGGTATCAGAACTTTGGGTTCCCTTTACAGAATGATGAAATTATCACCAAAGTTTTTACTAAGATGGACATGGAGCTACAAAATTTGGATATGTATGTTACCTTAATTTAAATATAAGGGACATCAGAAATAAACTTGCTGTATTGAAATGCAATTTAATTTGCTATACTTCCTACAAATATTACATGCATTGTATTTTGGGAAACTACACACAGATACAGTGAAAATATATCTGGGAAAAGGAGCTCTGAATAGGAGGAGTGACCAACATCCTGGCTAAATCTATAGGTCTTGATCAGAGTTGAAAGGAGGAGAGGAAATGTAAGGTTTTGACTTTTGTTCCTCATAAACAAGACTATCATTGCATTTTTATCAACATTCCCACAGAATATAACACAGAAAAATTAAAAGTCAGAAGTGTTATCCCACTGTTTAAGACAGGAGGGAGAGAGAAAACAGGGAATTGTAGACCAGTTAGCATGACATCGGTGGTGGGGAGAAGGCAGGAACGGGGTACTGATTGGGGATGATCAGCCATGATCACGTTGAATGGCGGTGCTGGCTCGAAGGGCCGAGTGGCCTACTACTGCACCTATTGTCTATTGTCTATTGTCCATTCATATGTTGTCACATCATAAATATACAAATATCATCATATAGTCCAAAAATACACAGCTATAAACATAAATAGACACTGGCATTAACTTATTGTCTGCTGAGAGCACATGGTATAAATCTGACGGTGAACCTTGTACATGATCACTTCTGCAGGTCCTTGCCTGTGTCCATAGATTCTCATTTGGCATTACAGTAATATAAGCCAAAAGTCCTCTGAAAAAAAGATCAATTTATGTAGCATGAAAAACAAAACACCTGAGCTGCCAACAGCTTTGTTTCTTTGTGTTTTACAATGAAAAAAGGGGACTCACTCAAGTGGATCTTACATTCCACCAAGAACAGGATGCTTACAATAGAGACTATAGGAATCAGCAAGAGGTAACATCAACAAACTTTAAACCCTGGATCTGTTGCTCAATTTTAGGATGGTTGGAGATAAACTGTTTGTTTTTCACCACACCATCTCCCAGTTTACTTATATCAGGGAAATTAAAAATTAAAATTAGTGAAGGAAGCTTATTTCATGTGATGCCATTCATAGTATAAACTAATACCTAAGCTGAGAATGAGTAAAATAGGTTCAAGAAAAGCAATAACTACTGGGAATGCTATTTGTCCTTTTTGTTTTATTTTCAAACGAGTAGGAACCGTTGTTATTTAGGAACTTTTTAGGGGGATAATAAACACAA
Organism: Amblyraja radiata; assembly: GCF_010909765.2. Taxonomy (NCBI): domain Eukaryota; kingdom Metazoa; phylum Chordata; class Chondrichthyes; order Rajiformes; family Rajidae; genus Amblyraja; species Amblyraja radiata. The sequence goes on from NC_045958.1 coordinate 43,878,322, forward strand.
CTTGATTCTTTGATATAACCAAATAGTTTTGAAGTAGAAACACAAACCTTTTATAGTGTGCTTTAAGCTAAATGTGTTTGGCAACTTAAACTCATTGTGAAATGACATTGGTCTAACCTCAATGTATTTTAGTGTGACGTTAATCATTGTAAATTTAGATCAATGCAGCAGAGGTTCATTTCCTTCACTGATGGGTCAATGCAGAACAAGCAGAATAATTGCCCCAGCATCTCTATAAGATGTTACCACTCTGAAATCAGCTACTTCAGTATAATAGCACCCTTAAAAGAAAACAGATTCAATTAAAACAGCTACACGTTTATTTATTAACGGAGAGTCGGTATGTCAAGGAGGACTCTCTCGAACGTCTCCAGGTGTACAGTTGAGAGCATGCTGACCGGTTGCATCGTGGATTGGTACAGTAACCTGAGCGTCCAGGAGCAGAAAAGGCTGTAAAAGGTCGTAAACATTGCCCAGTCCATCATCGGCTCTGACCTCCCTACCATCGAGGGGATCTATCGCAGTCGCTGCCGCAAAAAGGCTGCCAGCATCATCAAGGACTCACACCATCCTGGCCACACACTCATCTCTCCGCTGCCATCAGGTAGAAGGTACAGGAGCCTGAAATCTGCAAGGTTCAGGAACAGCTTCTTCCCCACAGCCATCAGACTATTAAACACAACTTCAAACCAACTCTGAACTATAACAGCCTATTGCACTTTATCTGTTTATTGATGTGTGTATATATATATATATTCTATGGTATATGGACACACTGATCTGTTCTGTATTTATGACTACAATATCCTGTTGTGCGGCAGCAATGCAAGAATTTCATTGTCCCTTGACTTGACTTGCCAACAATAGTCCTAAGGAACGTGCCAAATAATTCTGCATCAGAATGCTACATTTCACCGTCATGGTAGTAAAAGGTTAATGATGACACATTCCATTTAGTTCAGTTTCTCCTACACGTAACACAACAACAACTTATATTTATTCAGAGCCTTTAATGAATTAAAACCTTCCAGGGCAAAAAACAAATGTTTAGTGGATTTTCTTAAATAAGCCGAGGAGATTGAGATGTTAAAATAGGTTATTCTCAAGATGAGAGCTTTACTGTGGACAGCATGATTGACATCAAAAATACGAATGCTCCAGATGCCAGAATTTATAGGAGCACTGCTAGAGGAAAGATGTTGTTAAGCAGAGAAGATTTACGAAGATGGGGGTGCCAGGACTTGAGGGCCTGAGCTATAGGGAAAGGTTGGGCAGACTTGGACTTTATTCCTTGGAATGCAGGAGGATGAAGGGTGATCTTATAGAGGTGTATAAGATCATGACAGGGATAGACAATATGTACAGAGTGTTATTACCCAGAGAAGGGTAATCAAGAACCAGAGAACATAGGTTTCAAGTGAGAGGGGAAAGATTTTATGAGAAGCTGAGGGGCAACTTCTCCGAGATAGAGGATGGTGGGTATATGGAACGAATTGCCAGAGGAGGCAGTTGAGGGAGATATTATAACAACAAGGGCGGCACGGTGGTGCAGCGGTAGAGTTGCCACCTTACAGCACCGTAGAAGGTCCTGAATATGGGTGCTGCCTGTACGGAATTTGTACATTCTCCCAGTGACCACGTGGGTTTTCTCCAAGATCTTCGGATTCCTCCCACACTCCAAAGACGTACAGGTATGTAGGCAAATTGGCTTGGTGTATGTGTAAATTGTTCCCAGTGTGTGTAGGATAGTGTTAATGTGCGGGGATCGCTGGTCGGTGCGGACTCGGTGGACCGAAGGGCCTGTTTCTGCGTTGTATCACTGGACTAAAACTAATCTGAAACTAAACTAAAAATGTTAAAGATATTTGGACAAGTACATGGACAGTTTAAAGGAATATAGGCCAAAGGTGGGTAGGTAGGACTAGTGTAGATGGGGCAGCTTGATTAACATGGGCATGGTTTGGTATGGTTCAGTGACTACAACACTGATATCTAAAAGAGTCGCAGACCTTATGTTGATGGAGAGATGGAAAGAGTTGAGGCCATTGTTGAGAAACACAAACAAAAAGGATTAACTGCCTCCAAAACTTAGTGAATTTAGGCTGCAATTAAGAACTGTAACTGATATTTTATTTAAATTTGTCATTAAATTTGCAAATAAATTCGTACTTGGGGCAGCACGGTGGTGCAGCGGTAAAGTTGCTGCCTTACAGCGCTTGCAGCTCCGGAGACCCGGGTTCGATCCCGGCCATCGGTGCTGTCCATACGGAGTTTGTACGTTCTCCCCATGACAGGGTGAGTTTTCTCCGAGACCTTTGGTTTCTTCCCACACTCCAAAGACGTACAGGTTTGTAGGTTAATTGGCTTGGTGTATGTATAAATTGTCCCCAGTGTTTGTAGGATAGTGTTAATGATCGCTGGTCGGTGCGGATTCGGTGGGCCGAAGGGCTTGTTTCCACACTGTATCTCTAAACTAAACTAAACTAAAACTAAAAGATGAATTGTAGCATCACAAAAATATTATATGAATTCTAAACTGGCAGCATCATTGGCATGGCTCTACATTAGATCAATCCACATAGTTAGTCTTATTAATGTGGCCCTTGCTCATCTTCATGGCAAAATGCCACAAAAATCCGATAGTGCCAGCAATACCATGGGATACACTACATAGTTTGCACTCAGCCTTGGAGTTAACACCGTGATTCAATCATGATGCTAATGCCATTTGGTGGCAACATGCTGAGAAGGAATTTCATTCCACATTTTATAGGACAGTACTATTCATGACAGCAATAAAAACATGAAATAATGTTCCTGGGGCATAGTACTGGATTTTTAATTGACAAGAACCAAAAACAGTGAAATTCAGCAGATACATAAATATACAAATATTAATATTGCAGAATTTAATTTCTGGACAGAATTTCTGCCACACCACATTCAATACCAAACCTTCAATTAAAACGTGCTGCAGAATCTTCCACTTGAATTCATGAAAACATTGCTGTATAAAACATGTTCATGCATGGCTTTGAGAGAGTGTTCTTGTCTGTGATTGTTGGGAATACAAGCTCTGCTGTAGAGATCTCAGCGTGGATTCCAAGCATTAAAGCATCGTCATAGGTAATGCTGCAATTGCTTGAATCATATTTTTCCATGGCAAAGCATTACCCGGTCGAGGATGAGGATGGCACTGGCTATCGAGGATGGGCCATGTGGGTGCTGGAAGACAGACACGCCACCGAGAACAAAGGAGGACCTGGCGTAGGGGAACTGATGTGAGTGGGGGTTGGAGGGGGGGAGAAGAACAAAAGAGGACCCGGTGTGGGGGAACCGCCGTGAGGGGGCAGAGGAGAACAAAGGGGAGGACCTGTCATGGGGGGACTGCCGTGAAGGGGGAGGGGTGGGGGGAGAGAACAAAAAAGGACCTGGCATGCGATACTTTGTAACTTTGTTGGTGCTCTTTATGTAGCGACTCTTTGCATACCTTGGTTATGCAAAATAAAAAAATATCACTGTGACTATAAAGTATAATTCATTCATTCATTCATTCATTCATTCATTCATTCATACCTGCTTCATATTATTTGTAAAATAAAATTACTTGATCATTTATTTTCACTTGTTTATTTCCTTTAGTTCTTTTGAAGAAATCCCCACATCACACACCCTATTAATGAAATTATAGGGTTAGGATACCAACTGCCAAAAACTGTTAAACCAGTCAAAATAACTGTCTGAATTTCCTTACCAGTGGGATAATATGTGGCCTCTAAACTGCACAACAGAATCGCAGTATCAAACTTAAACTACAATCTTTAGAGCACGTTTTTATTCAACAGAGTATTATGTATTAAATAATTAGTCACAATTTATGTTTAATCGAACACGGTAATAATACTTTAAGTTTAGGATGGACTTTGAATATGGTTTTGTGACTGAGGAACAATTACTTCATATGTTATTTTGCTACTAAATTGCATAAAATAGAATATGATAAATTCTCAGAACCGCGTCAAAATTTTGAATTTGCAAAATGTATTTGGAAATAAACTGCAGTTTTAAATGTTTTGATTTAAATGCATCTAAAGAATTTTGATTTAATTGCTTCTAAATAGATAGATAACTCTTACTCTCTGTTTGCACATTTCCTTCCTTTCTCTATAATTTTCATCTGCTCGAATTTTAAGCCAGGCCTCATTCTGAGTCTAAGGTAGACACAATGCGCGGGTGGACACCTGTCTCCCTGTAAGCTTTAAAGGGTAGGAGTATAAATACAAATTGCTGGAGTAACTCAGCAGGACAGGCAGCATATCTAGAGAGAAGGAATGGGTGACGTTTCGGGGCGAGACTCTTCTTTAGTCTGAAGAAATGTCACCCATTCCTTCTCTCCAGAGATGCTGCCTGTCCCGCTGAGTTACTCCAGCATTATGTGTCTTCCTTCGATTTAAATCAGCATCTGCAGTTCTTTCCTATTCATTCTGAATTTTATGTTTTTCTAACATCTTTAGAAGTTCTTGAAAGACATTTGACACTTGAAAGGCAATTGGCAAGTTGTGAAAAGAGTTTTCCATGTATTCCTATATCTTACTATGCACTTCTAAAGGTGAAAGAGTACAAAACAGAGTTTTTGCTGGAACAGGCATAGACCACTCTGAAGCGTATTTTTCAAATCGGAACTTTGTTTTTCTCTACACCTTCTCAATGTGGACTGGTGCAGTAATGATGAATCAACTAAGATGGCACAAAATGCTTGTGTAACTAAGTTGGTTAGGCAGCATCTTTGGAAAAAATTTTGATAGGTGACATTTCGTCGGGTACACAGATGTCACCTGACCCGCTGAGCTATTCCAGCACTTTGTGTCTTTTTTTTGTACACCAGCATCTTTAATTCCTGGTGTCTCCATCAACTAAGGTGTGGTGAGCAATGGCCAGATTTAACCTGCTGCCTTGCCACTAAACCAATAACAGCAACCCTGCTGGATGCACAAGGCCTTCCTGTTTTAAGCCTCTTTGCTCTCAATCCTGGTCTTCCACCCTTTACACCTCTTTTGGTTTCTCACCAAGGTAAGTGAAAGCTGGAAGTTATGCCTGATCTTCAGCGGCCTCCAGTGGTCCCTCCAGAGATGTCAGGAGGACCAAGGGAAATTGATCAGAGCAAGTATGTTAGCTTCGAGTCTCACTAATTCCCTCAATCAAATACCTCGTCGCTTTTAATATGTTTATTGTGCCTAGCAATTGGTGTACTCACGATTCCCTCAGAATACGGCAATGCTGTTTGGGTGGCTAAATTAGCCTCAACTTATGTCCAATTTCCACCAAACATTTGATAGAGCTTCCTTTGCTGATTAAGAACCCTCCTTGCTTTGAAAACTTGTTCAATGTCATACTGAGCTCCTATAATGTTATACATAGGATGCTATAATCACATTTCCCGGACTCCCAAAGAATTCACATCCTGAACTTAAACTTTCAAAAAGACATGCAATTCCAAATGACGCATACATTCTGATGTCAAATATTTGGAGGGTGTGGGAGATGGTAAAAAGTATGCAAATCCTGGCAGGGCTAAATTCCACATGATGGATTGCTAATTAAGCACATCCGTGGGGATTCATATTTTGGATGGAAATAATAAAAAACTAAGATCTAGTTAGTTCAAGATGCTACAGAGAGAATACGTTAAGTCAGGGGAAAACAGGAAGACAATAGACAATAGGTGCAGGAGTAGGCCATTCGGCCCTTCGAGCCAGCACCGCCATTCAATGTGATCATGGCTGATCATCCCCAATCAGACCCAGAATATGTTAAGGCAGGGGAAAACAGGAAGTGGATCAGCCAGCACATAACACAAGTACCATCCTTGTTTACAATTTCCAGCCAGGTTCTGAAAACCGTTTGAACTTAGTTGCAATTATAATTATAAACAAATTCAAAGGGTCAACAGAACTGAAAGCGGAAGTTCTGAAATTACTGCATAGTATATATACAATCTGCTCCTTGGGTAGACCCAGAGGAATGAGGACTTGCTTCCACACTGGTTTTGTGGATTCTGTAGAGCTGAATGTGGCCAATGTGAGGACTATAGACTATGCTACAGAAAGGGGTGGTGGTGGGTAATGGGTAGTTGATGAGGTGGTGTGATCCCTCTACCATCTATGTGCTGTTTCTGCGTGTTTCCGATAGATTGTCTCATGGTTTGTATAATTCCCAATGCTCCCTCTCCACTTGGACTGGTGGTAACCCATAGATTCCCAAGAGTCAGTGAGAATGTTGCATTTGCACAAGGAAGTAAAGAGCACATCATTGAATTTTTTCCTCTGTCCAACTGCCAATCTCCTTTCATGGCAGAGCTCAGAATAGAGCATCTGCTTTGGGGAAACTGGTGTTCAGTATGCCAACCTCATGGACTACTCAATGGTGCTGATTGAGAGAAGCCGGGAGGTCTCAACGCTGGGAGTGACAGCCTGGTTCATTTATCATTTCAGTGAATTGGATGATTTTGATACATTAATTGATTGATTGAAAGATATGGCACGGTTTCAGGTTCTTTGGCCCACCAAGTGCACGCCAACCATAATCTTTCAGCCACTCTAGTTCCATGTTATCCCACTTTCGCATCCATTCCCTACACAATAGAGGCAAATTAATCTACAATTTGGGATGGTCCCTGGGTGGAGGTGAGGGTGGAGGTATATGGAGACACACATCTTTCCATCAACCCCTTTTCGGCCTTCCGCAGAGACTACTCCCTCCATGAATCCATGGTGCACTCATCCCTTCCCACCCAATGCATCCCCTCCCCAGGTACTTCCTTCCATCCCGGGACCCCAGCAGTCTTTCTAGTTGAGACCGAGGTTCATTTGTACCTCCTCTAACATCATCTACTGCATCCGGCAGCATCTGTGGAGGGAATGGTCAGGCAACATGGTGTTTTCATGTCTATTAAAGTTGTTTTGATGTACAGTCTTTTACCTAGAGTAAGGAGATCAAGGACCTGAGGACATAGGTTTAAGGTGAGAGGGAAAAGATTTCATAGGAGCCTGAGGGCAAATTTGTCACACAGAGGATGGTGCGTATATGGAAACAAAGCTGCCAGAGGAGATAGCTGGGCCAGGTACTATCACAACATTTAAAAGACATTTGGACAGATACATGGAAAGGCTTTGAGGAACATGAGCCAAATGTGGGCAGGTGGGACTGGTGTCTAAGGGGCATTTTGATCAGCATGGGCAAGTTGGGCCAAAGGGCCTGTTTCCATGGTCTACGACTCTATGTATAGTCATGATGTGGGAAAACACAGGTAATAATCTGCACCTGGCAAAGTTCCATCAGCAATAATGAAGTAAAGGATCAGGTAACATGTTGACTGTGGGAAAATTCAACCAAGAACTTACAGCAAGCTCCCACCTCCTGTTCATATATAATATGAAATCAGGAAGCAGGAATGCTCCTCCATGTACCATAAAAAAACAAGCGAGTGCCGGTACATTTGCAACCTCCCTCTCCACTATAGATAATTTCCCTTGTGGCACCAAGGACCCTGTCTTTATGCCAACTCATGTATGGCCCTCCTCAAATGGCAACATGCAGCAGAGTGCCTGTTTGACAGTACAGCTCTCGAGGGCCACTTACGTATGGTAGGAATTCAAGCTTGGTCTGTGTTTCACACTGAGGCAGACAGGCATCTGGGGCTCTCACTCAGTTGCATTTGTGACTGGATTTAACACGAGGTAAATACCTACCACAATATAATTTACAGCTTTAGTTGTTAACATTAATAGATTAATTGAGGATAACCTCAATTCTGTTCATTATTGACAAAGGATCATTTTAAACTGTATGCTTAAAATACTGTCTCCTAAGATAGTCCTTGATATGAGTTCAGACTTAAAGGAAATGGCATCTATTTTCAGCATTGACACTGGCAAAATCACCAATTCAGTATTAATTTCCCGATTAAAAACATAATTTGAAGAGCATTCCGCTCACTTGGATCTGACTCCGGTTCCGAAGCTGCCCTGAGGCCTGTAACAGATGGGATAGGCTGACTACTGTGTCTGTCACTCCAGCTGATCTGCAGGAAGTAACCAGGGAGGTAAGAGATATCGTGGAGCAGTTTTGTGCTCTGCTCTAAGATCTTTGGTTTTGTGCACACCAGGTGCTCCCATTTAAATTATAACAATGAGCAAAAGCAGAGAAAAGAAGTACGGAAAACCAAGACAAATAATATATTGGAAATTATTCCAAGGCACAATTAAGCTCTGACATTTAACATTTAAAAAAAAATGATTGTAAGATAGAATCCAGGAATAGCAAAATAACAGGATAATGACCTGACCGTTAAAAGTTGCAATATCCACTGGAATAATGTGACCACTTAAGAAGGTAAAGATTAAAAATGATGACTTTAAAAATGTAATTACGTAAATACAAAATTGTGGGAAAAGAGTTTTAACATATTATTTGCAAATAGATCAAATTATATTTGGAAAATAGAAAAGTAATACATTTAACTTGCGAGAGTCTTTCAACTGATTTTAAAAGCTCGAAGCATCAATGATTGTTTGTGCAATTTAGTGAAATAGCAGACACAATTGCATTAATAATTAGACTTCGCCCACTTTTGGTGGACTTAGCATGGACCATGTAGAATACTAATGCCCACTTAGTTCTCTTGAAATAATTTATTTGAGATTTGGCAAAAGTCTATAACAACAACACTATGATGTTTTGCACATAGATTCGTGTGCTAATACAGGTCCTCTGTGCTTCCAATTCTGAGCTGTATGCTGCAAGATCGCTAATCTAATGGCCAGTCTGAAGACGGTTTCTAACCTGATATGTTACCTATCCTTTTTCTCCAGAGATGCTGCTGACCTACTGAGTTACTCCAATTTGTGTCTTTCATCGCTATTTCGATCACTGGAGATGAATGAAAATTCATGCAAACTCAGCTTAAAAGGGGACCATTGAAGTGAGAGGAAAAAGGCAGGAGAAAGGGAAATAGTGACATGTGTCTCTGTACCCCCCCATCCCGGAATTGAGTTGTGGACTGATGGGAGGGTCAGTGATGGTAGGTTGCAGCTCAGAACTGGTCTGAAACTGGTTTGGTAGGTTGCAGCTCAGAACTGGTTTGAGGGAGCTCCATGACTTTACTTTTCATAATGCTGACCACTAACAATAGTGTAACTGAAGTTAAGAAACAAATTGAGATTATGGGAGTTTACTCACTAAGAGCACAGCTGGAGTAGTCAATGCTGGTTCTATTGCCATAGATTAGTGAATAAACCTGTTGAACATTAATTTCAATTCACATCAGTCACCTAGCTGACCTGAACAAAAGTTCTGAGATCTATTTTCTCCATTTTGTGTACAGTATAGTTCAGTGTTTAGTGCAGAGATTTCACTTTTTTCCCCTTCATTTCCTTTTCTAAAATTTCCAACTTTCTGCAAGTCTGCTGTCACATTATGTTTTATATTTAACCCTTCAAAAGGCAATTCATTATTTTTTTATTTGACATTGTTAAATTCGTCTTAAAACGACCCTAGTTTTTTTGTGTGTCTTTGGGGAAGAATGTAGCACTTCATCTTTCTAATCAAAACACAATGGGCTATTAATACCTGGATCATCCCTTGGACCACCTCTTTTGAATTTCTGAACAAAACCAGAGTTCTGGATGGACTGCGCAGGTTAAGTGGCATCATAGCAGAGAAGCAGCGTGGATACTTCAGTCTGAAGAAGGGTGCCGAACCTATCCATGTTGTCCAGAAATGCTGCCTGACCCACTGAGCTACTCCACCACTGTGTCATTTATTTGATATACAGGTGCACAACCTTTTATCCGAAGATCCAAATAACGAAAACCTCCGAATAGCGGCCATTTTTTCGGTCCTTGAAGAAAGGTCCTTGAAAACGTTCACCGAGGGCGGCCCGCAGAGGTGACAGCGGAACCTCCGGTCGGTCCTCGAAGAAAGGGGAACTAAATCCCCATTCATAAAAGAGAAGGTGAGGGTATATTGCGCGGGAGGGTTAATAATTGACAATATGCTGCTGCCTGCCCGCTGAGTTAAAAAGTTCCCACGGTAGACTCACGATACACAGTGTATCGTGAGTCTTGCGTGGGAACTTTTTAACTCAGCGGGGCAGGCAGCAGCAGATTGTCGCTCCCTTCAGTTTCACCCCACCTACACCCCTCTGCTTCCCGGCCATGTGTGTGACCCCTTCCCTCCCCTCTCCAGCTCCCCGCCCATTGCACCGGCGCGGGGGCTTTGCACTGTCACCGGAGACGTCAGGACCAACGGGACACCGACCCCCAGGCCCACCGCAAGCACAGAGATCCCAGAGACCCACAGCCAGCAGCAGCCCAGCCCCGTTCCAACTCCAGAGGAAAACTGCAAACTGGCCGGAGACGTCAGGGCCACCAGAAGCCGTTCCCCGAGCTGCGCCCCCTCATCGGGCCACCGACCCCCAGGCCCACTGCAAGCACGGAGATCCCAGAGACCCACAGCCAACAGCAGCCCAGCCCAGCCCCGCTCCAACTACAGAGGAACCTGGGTTGCGGATGACGGGGCGCAGCTCGGGGCGTCGTAGGAGCCCATCGGGGAGCGGGTTCCTGTTGGACTTGACGTCTCCGGCCACCTGCCATCCTCCGGGAACCGTACCGCCCTTGCAGGAGAGTGGGGTTGTTTGCAGTTGCAGAGGGAGGGGGCAAGGGCGGTACAGTTTCCAGTCTCAGCTCCAGTCCAGGGGGGTGGCCGGAGACGTCAGGAGCAACGGGACACCGACCCCCAGGCCCACTGCAAGCACGGAGATCCCAGAGACCCACAGCCAGCAGCAACTCCAGCCCAGCCCCGCTCCAACTCCAGAGGAACACGTAGGGGCAGAAGCTGATGGTGTGCAAGGTACGTCTTGTTCTTGGGGTGGCGGATGAGGGGGCGCAGCTCGGGCTGTGGGCATACTGCCACTTGTCGCCGTAGCGGCCCATTGGGGAGCGGATTCCTCTGTAGTTGGAGGGGGAGGGGGGTATTGTGCTGTTTGATCGCCCCCTGCTATCCCAGGGACAGGGAGACACAGCGGCTTTTTAGACTGGTGGGCAATCACTTCCAAAGTTCTGCCCACACAGTCAGTACACCTCTCCTACACTGCATTTCATACAAACATTTATTCTGCAAGAAAAGACGTTGAAGACTCAAACTCGCGACCGAGTTTACTGCCGGGATCAAGGCGCAAACTCGCGACCTTGCGGATATGAGCCGAGCACTCTACCACTGAGCCAGCCATTAAAATCTACGCTAAAAAAATTCCATTCCGAAGACCGACAAATTCTGAATTACGAAAAGTGTCTGGTCCCAAGGCTTTCGGATAAAAGGTTGTGCACCTGTACTAGCATCGACAGTCCCTTGTTTCGACAGAGTTGCAATTTCAGCTTATCAGCGGTCATCAGAACAGGGGAAGTGAGAAGTGTACTTCCTGCTATTCTTCTCACTACTTTGGAGAAGTTCTTCTCTATCCAGGTCTCCTGAGATGCTCCCTGACCCACTGAGTCACCCCAGCACTTTGCGCTTTACTCTAGATTCCAGCATCTGCAGTTCTTTGTGTCCCAACTTCCACTCCCACCTGCCTTTTCATTGATAGGATAGGATTGCCTCTGTAATTTCAGCGGGGTTCCAGCACTAATCAGGCCTTCTCCATTCCTTCCCTCTCAGCATTCTGAAGGGATCTTTTCATCCACTCTTCCCTCTCCACAAGTCACCCCCGTTATCAAGATTAACAAGTTATCACTTGTTCGTACATCTAGGAAATGTAACATCCAACCTTTTCTCTATTCCCTTCCCACCATTCAAGTAGCCTTCTATATAATATAGAAACAAAGATCTGAAGATGCTGGTTTACCAAGGTAGGACACAAAATGCTGGAGTAACTCAGCGGGTCAAGTAAAATCCCTTGAGAAGATGGACAGCCGACGTTTCGGGTCGGGGGCCTACTTCAGATTGAAGAAAGGCCCCAAAGTGAAGCATCGCCTATCCATGTTCTCCAGGGATGCTGCCTGACCCGCTGAGTTACTCCAGCATTTTGTGTCAGTCCTTGCATATAAAGTCCTTCTTCCAATGTAATATATTGCATTTGGTGCCTATGATGCAGTTCCTTCTAAATTGGAGAAACTAATCAGAGATTGAGATATCTCTTTGCAGAACACTTCTGTTTAGTTCTCTCCCACTGTTCTCTGCCTTTGGCCTCTGACTTTTCTCTAATGCGACCCAGCATATGGTCAAGAAGCAGCAGCTTATCATTTGTCTGGGCACATCAGTCATCTGGACTTAATATTGAATGTAACAATTTCAGATGAGCCTCTGTACTCTGCCTTTGCACAGATGTGTCTGTACCTTTCTGTTTCAATTTGTTTCAATTTTCTCTGCTGACTGCTGGTTTAAAAATATATATTATCCTGGCAATTTTGGTCTGCACTCGATCACAAACATTCCTTCTCTTTCCTACACCTCCCCCCTCCCTACAACTTTAAGCACAATTCTATTTGTGCAGGAGTCTAAGAGGTGATCTTATAGAGGTGCATACGATCATGAGGGGAATAGAGAGGGTAAATGCACAGTCATTTTAGAAACATAGAAACATAGAAAATAAGTGCAGGAGTAGGCCATTCGGCCCCTCGAGCCAGCACCGCCATTCAATATGATCATGGATGATCATCCAGAATCAGTACCCTGTTCTTGCTTTCTCCCCATATCCGTTGATTCCGTTAGCAAGTTAATTTATACCCAGAGGATGGGAATCAAGAACCAGAGGTCTTAGGTTTAAGGGGAAGAAGATTTAATAAGAACCTGAGGGGCAACTTCTTCACACAGAGGATGGTGAGTAGATGGAACAAGCTGCCCGAGGAGGTAGTTGAGGCAGGTACTCTAACAACATTTAAAGGACATTTGGACAGGTACATGGATAGGAAAGGTTTAGAGGAATATGGGTCAAATGCCGGCAGATGGGACCAGTGCAGATGGGGCATGTGGATCGGAAAGCACAAATTAGACTGAAGGGCCTGTTTCCATGCTGTGTGACTGACTCTAATGAAGGATTTATTTCTTTCACCGGCGGCACAGTGGCGCAGCGATAGAGTTTCTGCCTTACAGTGCTTGAAGCGCCAGAGATCCGGGTTCAATCCCGACTAAGAGTATTGTCTGTATGGAGTTTGTACGTTCTCCTCGTGACCGGGTGGGTTTTCTCAGAGATTCTCGGTTTCCTCCCACACTCCAAAGACGTACAGGTTTGTAGGTTAATTAGCTGGTATTAAATGTAAATTGTCCCTAGTGTGTGCCGGGTAGTGTTAATGTGCGGGGATCTCTGGTCGGTGCGGACTCGGTGGGCCGAGGGGCCTGTTTCAGCGCTGTATCTCTAAATTAAACTAAACTAATGCTGAATGTTCCCAGCATTACTATGTTTCTTTCAAAATTCCAGTTTCTGCGGTTTTTATGTTTCAATTCCTTGAACTTTTGCTCAACCATATCCCATGATGTTTTATCTGACCACCTCCCAACCATTCCCCACCACCACCACCACAGCACACATATGGTATCCATCCCAAGTCGTGTAAATGCACATGGCATGACTTTTCTGACATGGCCCAGAGATGCTTTGTGTAACTCCAGGATAAGCTATATTTTATCACCAGATATCATAATATAAAACCATAGTTTGGGATCCTCTGCAATCCAAGAGGAATTAGTATTGTGATAATCAGTGTTATACTGTTTGTGGTTTGAGTAGTTCATTGTTAAATTTTCATAAATTTAAAGTTTTCCCCGTTTGGATTTATAACATGCCAAATTACACTGATTCATTTTTAATCGTCTTTATTTATAAATGTTTTATTATTGCAAAACATTTTATGAATAGGCTAGTTTAAAAGAAAGAAACTAAGTTCATGGCATACAATGTTGTTTGGGGTCAGTTAGAATCTGAATATGTCTTGGAACTTGACTGAAATGGAACCACTTCATACTAAGTGTATCTGTGCTACCGAAGTAGGGAAATAAGGTTGGCATCTACACTGTTACCAGCCATATTTCCAGTGTGGATATCAGCCACATGGTATCCCCATTGGGAATATACTCGGTCAAAATGCTGCAACTGACTGGTGATGTGTGATGGATATTCTCTATCCACACTCGAAAGGCTTATGCCAACCTCAGTTTTCTACCACAGCAGCAGAAACTGACTGAGGTTCAAAGAGCTGATTAGGACAAGATTCTGACCAGTGCGCTGGTGCCAATGATGACTTTAAGATTATGAACCTCATGACTCAAGAACTAATATAAAAAACCCCAGAAACTCCACAGTAACCTTATCAAAACTGTGATGTTAGTAAAGGAAAATATAAAGCCCACATTGATGTAATCAAGTCATGCCATGCACTTGGCCCAGTCAATGTAATCATCACATACCGATGATGGCGAGGTAGAAAACAGTATAAATTTTCGGATACTTTATTTTAGACTTTAGAGATACAGCATAGAAACAGGCCCTTCGGCCCACTAAATCTATGCCAACCTGCGATCACCCCACACACTAGCACTATCCAACACACTAAGGACAATTACCAAAGCCAATTAACTTAGACACCTGTACGTCTTTGGAGTGTGGGAGGAAACCAGGGCAGCTGTAGAAAACCCACGCGGTCACAGGGAGAATGTACAAACTCCATACAAACACCCATGGTCAGGATCGAACCTGGGTCTCTGGTGCTGTAAGGCAGCAACTCTACTCCTGCGCCACTGACTTCCCCTAATACAATACAGTTACAGATACTGTGAGGGAGTTGAAGAGTTACAGAGAAAGACACATAATGATGAACTGTGTGTGAGTGTGTGCATAAAGCTGTTTTTGCACCTGCCCTCAACAGATAACTTGTTCTCTGCGATTCATTGGTATGTTTTTCTAATATTGTACGTGTTTTGGAAATACAATTTATAACCTCTTTAGAAATTAATCCTCTGAATTAAATGTGCTTCATTCAAAAACATAACTGTGTTTAAACAGCTTAATTAGCCGGGAGGGGGGACCTGCGGCTCGAATTATTGACAGCTAAACCCATTCATAAAAGACACTAAGGTCAAGAAGTAAATTAGTCTTTGAATTATAGGCTTTCTTTATTGAGGGTACTTACAACGGATAGGGCTTAACATCTTGAATTAAGCTTAGGACTCAAGGAGAAGTGCACTCAATATCATCACAGATGGTGCACATGTCTCCTATTGCTCCTATGCTCCTATACTTCAACCAATATCCATTTCATATGTCTTACCCAGGTTCTTTAAACTTTCAAGACAAACAAAACGACACAAGCCAGATCCAGATGTAAACACAACTTTATTCACATATACACACACACGCACACGCACACACATACACACAGTTAGTCATGCAGCACTTAACTTAGATTCTAACTATATGTCCGAGTCGTAAGCACTATATGTTATGCTCAGGTCTGGTCACAAGGGTTTTGGTTGGGTATCAAAGTTCTCTGCTCTTCTTGAAGTTTGATCTCCTACCTCAGGTGTTGCTGGTACCATCTTCATTCCTTTGGTTGAAACCCTCAAAGTAAACCTTCGCTACCTGTGCTGCTTGCTGGCTACACTGGCTGCAGAAAAGAGTCCCAACCTCTTCTATCATCACCTATCCATGTTCTCTTTTTATAAATTAAACTTTGTAGTCCAGCAATCATCTGGTAAAGCTGCACAATACCTCCAGACTACTCACAGTCCCCCAGGACTGGTCTTACCGAGACATTTTACTGTGTGGGATAACTTCCAAGTCCTTGTGTTCGAATTCTTCAGATAAAGATATAAAAGCCCGAATTCTGTTAATGTTTTCAATTTTTTTAATACCGTTCCATAATTTCCATCTGGATCATTGGAATTCTAGTTTTGCATTTCACCTTGTCACCATATAAATGTATTCTGTTTTATTCCTTTTAAAATCAAAATGAAAAACTTTGTTTACCTGTAATTATTTGCTCATTTCCTTAAGCTATTAATAATTATTCAACGCTTCTGGGTACATTGTCTACAATCCACCTTTCTTTGTGCCATTAGCAAACTTGGAAAAATCATTGTTCAGGGTTTCAGTTATATTCATAACACATAATATAAGACATTGCTGTATCTACCATCAAAAGATGAGAAGAAATGTAATGGAGACAAAACGGGTTTGATTTTGTATAGTCTTCGCGCTAATTGTATTGCGGGTTAACGTCCTTGAGATTAAGTTAACAGTAGTCCTGCAAACCAATAATATTACCACAACGTGAGGATGTTAGTTTGGAAAAATCTTGAAAGTTATTGTTGTTAAAAACTAAATAATGTCATGCTTAATATGATTGGTCACCATAAATAAGATAAGCTAAGAATTTAAAAAAACTGAGTAATGTACTCCTTTCCTTCTGGCGGTCAAAGTATGGCTGCGTCTTTTCATGAAGATTGAAATAAGATTTATTAATAAAATCCTTCACAAAAAAACTGCAATTAATTTCCTTGCATGTAGACTGAATTTGGTTAAAATAAAGGAAAACACATGCTACAGAACTCAACTTGTGCTCAATTTTCTGTCTGATCAGTGCTGTAACATCACTCTAAGATCCACTTTAGGCCCATACCTTCTGGGTAGCCTACTCTAACGCACTCACCCATTGTTCACCTCAGACTGTGCATGAGGCTGTGAAAAATATAATGGAAATTCAATCCTGATATTGTAGGCTTATTGATTGTTACGTACACCCTTAATAAAAGTTTAGTTCAATGTGACAATTAGATTAGTTGGTACAATATTATCTGCATCAAAACAATAGAAAATGTTTTATGTAACAGCATTAATATGGCAAACTACTCGATAATTTGGAAATGTTCCATGTAGATATTGCTTATTATTTCTGCTTTACGACATTGGGAACAAGATATATTTAGAGGTTCTCTATTGTAGATTATATTTTATCATATATAGTTTCTTAGGGTGTTATCCCGAATATATCCACAGATTGCTCAACTGAGTCCTTGCATTCCAAACACACATTTCTTTAATCAGCAGCATTAAAAAAAATGTAAATGTTAAACTATTTTAGATAAGTTCTCTGACAAAACCATGTCTGTGATAGAAAGATGTGATTTGATTGTACTGGCTCCAATGGGGCTGCACAAAGAATATTGCTGATATAAGGATGAATGTTTACAAATCTGAAATGTAGAGCAAAACCTGTCATTCAAGATGTGTGTAAGGTTAAAATGCGAAAAATTGCTGACAGGACAAATTTCTGAAGAATAATGAAGGACGTTGTATAAATGTGAAGGAGCGCTAAGGCCAATGTATGTCTGCTCTCTCTAAGAATATAATCAATGCTTGAAAACACTGAACTTCTCACCAGCAAAGAAGAGGTTAAAAGCAAGTCACTGAAGAGGAACAGGCAACAGATGTTTGACATGATGAACCAGGAGAATTAATAAACTGCGAGAACTAGTCTAAACAATTGGAAGTTAAAAAAAAAAGAGAAATTAATACAGTGGAAAACAAAATCTTGTTGCATGTTAAAAAATGGTTTTGGATAGTGCTTCACGATTCTCACCCCAATTTCACAGAGTTCTGACTCATATACAGGCCCACCACCGATTCACTGACACCCTTGGTACCAGAGCCTTGCCCATATTAAGGATAAGAGGGAAGTCTTTTAGGACCGAGATGAGAAAATTACACAGAGAGTGGTGAATCTGTGGAATTATCTGCCACAGAAGGTAGTTGAGGCCAGTTCATTGGCTATATTTAAGAGGGAGTTAGATGTGGCCCTTGTGGCTAAGTTACTCCAGCATCTTGACATTATTCTATCTCACCTTTCAGGTGGACCGCTTCACCATCCCCTCTCCAAATCAATCGTAAGCCCCCCATTTACTGCAACGCATCTACGCTACTAGCGGTAGGGGCCCCAGGTAATCTACTGTAACACACTGCTGAGAGAAACAAGCTTCCTTATCTCCGTTTACTATTTCATGTTTACATTTACCATCCACCCTTCAACACATTCCTAAACAAGAGGTAATACATCTAATCTTCCTTTGCCGATTCCCACAAACCTCGTCTACACCTGGTCAATGAGAGATGTCAATTGTCACTTCCAAACACCCTTTCGTTACCTTGTTCAATCCAATCAAAATTAAGTAAGGAAGGATATTAATATTTACTTCCTCACTAACAGTCTATGGTGCTTTCGAGACACGGAAGATGTATAATTAGTGGATCAGAGGTGTATTGTTGAATTATTATTACGTGACCTCTGTTGGTCCGACAAAATAAATAATCTGGCAAGACTTGGAACCAAGGATGCTGGAAATCGGTGGTGTACCTGTACTTGTGGAGTAGGAAGCCCAGGAAGCATTATTGAGGGCAGTGGTCACTGTTGTCTGAACTAGGTTTGGATTTTCAAATACTCGTCTTCTCAATTAAACAAAGGCGGTGTTGGGCAGACCACATTGCTTGCATGCCCAACATTAAGTTCGCAACACACTCTATTCCATGTTCTATACATCAGCGAGGCTAAATGTAGATTAAGATGACCGTTTTGCAGTTTACTTACGCTTGGTCCGCCAAGCCCAGCTGGATCACATGGTTGCTAACCATTTTAACTCCCTTTCCCATACTGACCTTTTCGAGTAATCTGGATTTAAAGCATGCAATTACACCGTTAGTCTCAACATTCTATCCTTAGACAAGTCACTCAGAATTTGTTTAGATTCTAAAATGTTTATTCTCAAAGTTACTTCTGTGGTCTGCAAATTCTGTCTGGTCTGTTATTTGAACTAATTTGCACACAATGCACTTATGTTGCACTGCATTACTTCATTAATTACTGGAGTTCATTTCAGTCTCTGGTTATCATCTCACCAGATGAAGGAAAATAGGAAGGCTGAGTATATGTGATAAAATTAATGAGGGCTACAGGAAAACAAGACAAAGGGGAATGGAAAATAGACACAAAGTGCTAGAGTAACTCAGCAGGTCAGACAGCATCTCTGGAGAAAAAGGATGGGTAATGTTTTGGGTCAGGACTCTTCTTCAGACTGAAAGTAGAGGTGAGGGAACTGGAAGTAAGAAAAGGCCAGAACAAAGCAGAGCTGGCAACAGATGACCCAGGAACGGTGGAGCAACAATGGGCAATTATGGGCTCCACCCTTCCTTTGTATTACCCTATACAAGCAAGCTTCATTCCTCTAAAGTTGGTCCCGGTGCCCCATCCAACCGCACAACATATACCCATGAAGAAAATTACATTACATTTTATTTCAATTTGTAGATTTTCTGAGACAATCCTTTAGGATTGAGTATAACTTACTTTCACCCAATTCCATTGACTTCAAGGTGGTTGATGAGGTCATAAGTTCATGTTCATAATTGATAGGAGCAGAATTACTCCATTCGGCCCATCAAGTCTACTCCGCCATTCAATCATGGCTGATCTATCACTCCCACTCAACCCCAATTTTCCTGCCTTCTCCCCAATACCCCTGACACCCGTACTAACCAAAAATCTATCTCTCTCTGCCTGAAAAATATCCATTGACTTGGCGTCCACAGCTTTCTGTGGCAATGAATTCCACAGATACACCACCCTCTGACTAAAGAAATTCCATCTTATCTTTTTACGAAAGGAAATCCTTTTATTCTGAGGCTATGACTTTTGGTCTTAGACTCTCCCACGGGTGGAAACATACGCTCCACATCCACTCTATCCAAGCCTTTCACTATTCGGTAAGTTTCAATATGGTCCCCCCCCCCTCATCCTTCTAAGCTCTAGAGATTAGAGCCCCAGCATCTCCAAACGCTCATCACATGTTACCTACGCAATCCTGGGATCAAGATGGAACCTATTGAATCTGCCGCAAGTCAGATAGGAGGTTTTGAAGGGTGGATGGATGGAATGAGAAGAAGTGCTTTGTTCATCACTTCTCACCACACTTCCACTTAAGTGATGTGTGGTTGGCATTGCCGTACTAGAAATTACTTCTTTGTTTTATTCAGTCACAGGACAGAGGCTTCCACAAGTTATAAAAAATGAACACTATTCATGAAACGTCTCATGACTCTTCCCATAACTGAGCTTGAAATAGAATATTTATTTTGGGAGTCTGGTGTCAGGCATGTAAAAGATATAGAAGCTAGCTGCCCATTGAAGCTAGCTGGGTGGAATTAGAGCATTATTGCTGGGGATGTTGGCCTGGGGGAGAACTGTAATATCCATATATTTTAGCGGCTGTACTGGGCTTTCAGCGTATCCTATTAATCACATTCCGTATTAGCAATTGTTGAGCTGTCAAATGGTCTTTTGATCTGTCCTTGCATTATATTCTCTGATGCCTGAAACTCCGAGATATTAATTGTCGTGATGTCCAAGTGTTGGGTAACGCTGCTCTGTCTTTGTTTTCCTACAAGAGTTACCGAAAGCAAGAAGCCAAGTTCCTTTCTTACTGACAGATAAACTTCTCAAAGGAATTCTTAAGAATTAAGTTTAAAATTCAGCTGGTTTCACAATTTTGCTTAACTCATCGGAAAACATTTTCTGCGAGCATTCTAATTTCCAACCAGTTCAGTGTCAAATCTATGGTTTTCAATGTCAATAGTATTTTACCATATCATAATGCGCTTTTAGCTGAGGTAATGAAAAAGCTTCATACACCTCAAGAGGCAGTGAATGCAAATGAATTCTGGCAAAGATAATGAGTAACCAACAATGCAGTTGACTAAATATTGCAGGCGAATTGAACTCAGACTTGGATTAGAAACCACTTAGTCAAAAAGTTGACAGTTTTGGGTATAGCTGGGGCATACTAATATTTCAAATCTCAACAATGGGGCATTATTTGTTTGCATGGAAAGGAGGTGCCCAGAATTAACAATCAGCAATGGGGAATTCAACCATCACGCACTAGTGTTCGATTCCTATCTAGTCAATTTTCGTTAAAGGGTGCTGCAAGATACTAAAAACAATCCAGAAGACATTTTTAGGAGGGCTTGACTGAGCAAAGTTCTCCTGAGTTACATGTTATGAAGCCTCCTTCCCTCAAAGCTAATTTTGCTGCCATTTCTGAAGTAACAGTGAGGCAGATACAAAGCATATAAACATACACCAGTAGGATACAGGCAAGCTTGGACCTTGAGCAAACACAAAGGGGTGGTTGGATGGTCAGTCCATTTGTTTATGCCGATTTTGAGAGCTGCTTTAAATCACCTTTGTATGTTTTATGGCTGAGTAGTCACTTGAATTAAAACATTATCTTTGCATGGGCCCTACTACAACAAAATCATTATCATTAATTTAGCATGAAAATAGCAGCACCTGTTCTCTGACCTTTATTTATTGGCTTAATGCTAAACTTACAGTGCTATACAAAATCATACCTACCATCTGTGCTTTTTTGTGAGAGTACGCACCTCTAAAAAGTTAAATGTTATTATTTCGTTTTCCAGCCACATGATATATTAAAGGTGTGTACCTTTAATAGGTGGCACCTATTTGTCTACAAAAAAAAAGCACTGTCTACCATTGATACTTTTCTTTATGAAGGCAGAAACTTGCCAGTTTCCAATTCAATAACAGGTGTGGGCTATGTAATTTGTTATGGTCTCTAATCCCGAGGGGTTAAGGGAGATTCACCTGATCACAGTTTGATTTGCTGTATCTAGATTAGGAAAGCCTGCAGACAGAGCTACACCCTATGGATCAGATAAATGTGATCATAACTCCTTTCAGTTTTCCACTTCATTTGCTGCCAATTAACTGACACCCAGCTGCAGACAGTTTATCGTCTGACTTTTGTTCAATACCCCCATTTGAGATAGATGTTTTCTTTTTTCTTCAATAAGTAATATTCTGTTATATGAGTTAAACTGCAGGGGGTAATTGTGGTTAGATGCTTCGATATCCCAGAAGAAAGAAATCCTGAAGGATCTCTTCTTCAAAAACGTAACTGATTGAGAATGCATTACTTCTAATATCCTACAGTGGAGAGTTTATATATTTTATACCAAGTTCATTTTGGTAGATGTTCTTCTTTATCCAAAAGCTATTGAAGATAATTAATAATACACAGCGCAAGAAACTTGGTAAGTGATTATTTTGTTACA
Organism: Amblyraja radiata; assembly: GCF_010909765.2. NCBI lineage: Eukaryota > Metazoa > Chordata > Chondrichthyes > Rajiformes > Rajidae > Amblyraja > Amblyraja radiata. The sequence goes on from NC_045958.1 coordinate 43,900,496, forward strand.
GAAAATGTATATATGTAATGGTTTGTTTATCGTGGCTTTTGCAATGTTTGTCAGAATAATACTACAGAAAATAATACAAAAGGACACAAAGTGCTGGAGTAAATCAGCGGGGCAGGCAGCATCTTTGGAGAACATGGATAGGTGAGGTTTTGGATCATGATCCTTCTTCAGTGATTGGGGGAGAGAGGGGGGGGTGGTGAAAGCTGGGAGAGAGTAGAGGTAGGACAAAGCGGGGCAGGTAATAGGTGAATACAGACGAGGAATGCTCTTGATAGGCAGATGGATGGAACAAAGGACAGAGATTAACACAGAAGGCGTGAGACAGAAGGATGGAAGAGTTGCAAATTGTGAAGCCAGAGAAAGGAATGTAGGATGAGGGTGAGTTATGTGTCCACGCTTTATCTTGCCTCTCCTCTCCCAGCTGTTTACCCCCCCCCCCAATAGTTTGATTTCTGACCCGAGTTTTTTGACCCGAAACATCACATCCATGTTCTCCAAAAATGCTGCCCGACCCGCTGAGTTACTCCAGCAATTTATCTCCAATTGGGTAGACCAGCATTTGCACTTTATAGATAATTAAACAAACAGATTGGACCCATTAAATAGATTTCTGAAAACAAGAAGTTATCAGGTTTAGGAAAGTGAAAACAATATGAATAAAAGCAGGATAAAATTCAGGAATGGCTTTTCAAATGATTTAAATTTGGATAATTGTTCATGCCGTTCTTGATGCAAAAAATAGCCCCGCGTACTCGTGCTTTTGAATAAAATTGAAATAATTATAACTATTGTGCAAGTGCAAAAAGCATTGTGACAATTATGTTACTTCTAATTTTTGATACATTTTTAAAAGCAAATCTAAATGTTGAAAATAAAACGCTGGGTGGCAGATGTTGAATAACAGGTTTCAATTTTCTAAAAGTACTGAGAATTCTTTCTAAATCCAGTCTCATGTTTGAGATCCAAAGTTAAGATTGTATTGTACTTTGAATGTACAGAGCAGGGTGTCTGACTCCTGTGTATGGGTTAGGGTGCCTGAATCTCTGACTATTTGGGGAAATGTGTTTGCATTTCTGCCGATATATTGAGGAGTTTGTGGTACTTCTTACTGCAAAGTAAGCAATTTCTCACTATGTAGTGAGGGACATGTGGCATTTCTGACTGAATGGGGAGCGATTTATGATTTATGACTGTAGTGAGGGGGCATTGTACTCCTTACTGCAATCAAAAGGGTGTTTCATCTCTGTACATTGAGAGGATTGTGTGGCAGTCCTGACTGTGCAGGGAAAGGTGTCTGATTTCTGACAGTGAAGTAAGGTATGTCTTATACGTCTGATTATATGGGGAGAGTGGTCTGACTTCTAACTGTTGGGAGGAGAGTGTTTTAGTCATGAAGCGAAGTTTATCTCTGACTGTATGGGGAGAGATGGTTGATTTCTGACTGTATGCGGAGAGAAGCATAATTTCTGACTGTATGTGGAGAGATGTATGATTTCTGACCATATGGAGAAGGGTGTCTATTTAATTACTATAAGTGGAGGGATGCCTGACTGTATAGGGAGAGGAATCTGATTCCTGTGTACAGGAAGAAGAATCTGATTTCTGACTGGATAGGGTGGGGTGTCTCATTTCTGATTGTACAGTGAGGAATGTCTGATTTCTGAATATATAGGGAAGGGTGACGGATTTCTGATTGTATAGAGAGGATTGTCCGATTTTTAACTATTTGGGGAGGTTTCTGATTTCTGATTGAATAGAGAGGATTGTCTGATTTCTGACTGTTTGGGGGTAGTATCTGATTTCTGATTGTATAGGGAGAAGTGTCTGATTTCTATGTAATGACTGGTATCTCATTCCGGACAGCACAGGGATGGCTGATTTCAAACTACATAGTGAAGAGCGTCTGATTTCTGACAGAGTATTAAGGACTACTTACTCTTAATTGCGTTAAGGGCAGTTTGAATTCTGACAGTATAAAGGAGGTTGTCTACCTCTGACTGATTTTTGCCTGCAGATTGTGGATTTCTTGTTTCCTGACCATGTAATGATGGGTAAAATAAACATCAAATCCTTGAAATACTCAGGCAAATTCTGTGGGAAGAATAACAGAAATAATATTTCCGATCAATGACCTTCCATCTATATCTTGCTACACTGATACTGCCTAACCCGATGATTCTTTCCAGCATTTTCTGATCTAATTTCAGGTTTGCAGCATTTATGGTGTTTTGCTTTTCAATCAGTGTACGATGAAATCTGACCAACACCAGTATATAAAATTATACAAGGTCAGAGTGCAGGTGCAGAGCTCGTTAGGTCATCTATATCTAGCAATGTTAAAAAAAATTGAGATTTTAAAAATCAAGTCTTTAATTTATCCCATCAGATAAAGCATAAAAATAAGTTTAATTTGACATCTAATTCACTTTCATATCTTCAGTATTAAAGAAGTTATGTCCATTTTCATACTCGGAAATTGGCATCTTGATTTCTATTGCTTTTTCATTGACTTAACACAAAGCTGTGATCGAGAACATTTAAGAGAGCCAATAACTTTCTTAAAATTTAAGAGAACTGAAAGAAATTTTCAGTTATTATAGATTGAAGCATTCTGAACCAAATATGAAACAATCTTACTTAGATGACTTGAAATTAAAGCATATAATTAGTTAGTTACCTAATTGTAGCTAATTACAAAATTCAATTACTAGATCTAAACATCTATCCATTTCTTAAGAATAGATTAACATTTTTAAATAGCCTAAGTGTCCAAATAACATTCACACAAGAATTCAGAATATAACATAATTTTTAAATCTCATTGTCATGGGTTTATAGGCCAAATGGAAGGAATTTAATGTTTAATACCTGTAAATTAATGGCCATTTAAATCAGCTTGCGAGTGGGATGTTCTGGTACGGGACCATTTGGAACGTTCAGGTTGCGGTGAATTTAGTCCCCCATATCGGCAGCAAATACACTGCCGGTTCTTTGGGGGGGGGGGGGAAATGACCGTTTCGCAACTTAAAATGTGAATTAAATACATCTTAAGAAACACTTTTATACATAAAAATAAACTACTTTCTTTTACCTGGTCCTCCATAAAATCCGTCCCAGTTGTCGGCATTGACGGCTTCAGAAGCTGATTTTAAAATCATTCCAGCGATTAACTTGTCGGGTGAATTTTTTTTAAAAACACACAGAACGGCCGTAGGAACGATTCTTTAGCAACATCTTGCACTCCAACAAAATATAATTCAGGACCAGGTCGGGAAAAAACTCCGTTTTAACCCCGCCCCCCCTTCAAACGCGCCAAAATTGCACACACGGCCAGTGGCAGAATCGCAGCGCCGCTGAAGGTAAGTTTTGTAACATACCTACTATATCTATATCTATGTGTTTGTGTATATTATCATTTGTGTATTTGGCTGTATAGATATATATATGTCTATATTACTAAAAGTCTGCTCTTGACCGCTTTTGGCCCACTGTGCTGCCATTTCCGAGAGAACGCCGCCACCTACAGCCGTCATTTTTGGCCACCTCACACAGAGCCCCCCCCCCCCCCCCCCCCCCCGCCTTCCGGGACCAGAGGATTTTATCCATCGATGAAAAATCAGAGAGATATTAATGTTTTTTTTTAATTGCCATTCTCTCTGCTGCCCCTGTTGGAGGGAGGGGGAGGGACTATAAAACCAGGAAGTGGTGTGCCTCACTCAGTCTCTGCAAGATGGAGGAAGCCAGAGGGTCACGTCTCGACTCAGCTGTGAATCAACAGAACACACTGAATGTCTACTGAACTGTGAGTGTGGCGTTTATGTGGTGTTTTGTGTGGTTTTATGGTGGTTTCACCCTGCTTGAAATGGTATGAAACGGCATTTGAATGTGGTGGCCTTGCACCCTGCTTGAAATTGTATGAAACTGCGCTTGAATTTGGTGTCCTTGCACCCTGCTTGAAGTGGTATGAAACTGCTCTTGAATTTGGTGGCCTTGCACCCTGCTTGAAGTCGTACAAAACTGCATTTGAATTTGGTGGCCTTGCACCCTGCTTGAAGTGGCATGAAATTGCACTTTAATTTGGTGGCCTTGCACCCTGCTTGAAGTGGTATGAAACTGCACATGAATTTGGTGGCCTTGCACCCTGCTTGAAATGGCATGAAACTGCACTTGAATTTGTTGGCCTTGTACCCGGCTTGAAGTGGCATGAAACTACACTTGAATTTGGTGGCCTTGCACCCTGCTTGAAGTGGCATGGAACTGCACTTGAATTTGGTGGCCTTGCACCCTGCTTGAAGTGGTATGAAACTGCACTTGAATTTGTTGGCCTTGCACCCGGCTTGAAATGGTAGGAAACTGCACTTGAATTTGGTGGCCTTGCTCCCTGCTTGAAGTGGTAAACACCACACTGACAGTTCAGTAGTCATTCAGTGTGTTCAGTTGATTCGCAGCTCAGTCGTGACCTTTCCCTCCCCCATCATGCAGCGACTGAGCCACACCCACACTTCCCGGTTTTATAATCTCTCCCCCCCCTCCCGCCAGAAGGGGCATGGCCTTCATGGAGTGATTGACAGGAGAGTGATTCTCAACATTTTTAAAACACTAATAACACTTTTATTTTTCATTGATGGGAATAATCCTCTGCACCTGATAAGCGGAGGGGGACTGAGTAAGATGGCCAAAAATCACAGCCGTAAGTGGTAGCATTTTATCTCAAATCTATATACAGTGCAAACAGGAAGTTGACAGGTATCCACCACGAACAGCCATTTGCAGTGCTTCACTTCAAACCAACCACCACGAACAGCCATTTGCAGTGCTTCACTTCAAACCAACCACCACCAACAGCCATTTGCTGTGCCTCACTTCAAACCAACCACCACCAACAGCCATTTGCAGTGCTTCACCAAACCAACCACATTTTTATTTTCAAACCACATTAAGGGCACTCAAGGTCAGTAAAACCACAATCACAGTTTAGTAGATATGTGTTCAGTGTTATTCACATCTCTGACTGAGAGACATGACCCTCACGCTCCCCCATCTTGCAGAGACTGAGGCACTCAACACACCTGGGTTTTATAGTCCCTCCGGAAGGGGCGTGGCCTTCAGGAGAGAGAATCTCAACATTTTTTAAACACTAATAACTCTTTTATTTTTCATTGATGGGAACAATCCCCTTGTATTGCACAGCGGAGGGGGATTCTGAGTAAGATGGCCAAATATCACAGCCGTATGTGGCGCCGTTTTTTCTAAAATCAATATACAGAACAACAGGAAATGGTCAAGATCAGACTCACTCAAATATAAATATATGTATGTATGGATATATAGACTGAGTGGGACCCGTTGGGTCCGAGCTTCACAAGGGAGGGCTGGTCCTCAATGCAATATTCCACATCTCCACCAATTCCGATATACACACACACACACACTCACACTCACACTCACACACTCACTCTCACACACACTTACACATTTACACACTCACACATACACTCACACAGACTCACACATTCACTCACACACACACATACATTCACACACATACATTCACACACACAGACTCACACACATACACTCACAAACACATACACTCACACACATAGACTCACACTCACACATACAGACTCACTCTCATACACACATACACTCTCACACACACACACACACACACACACACACACACACACACACACACACACACACACACACTCACACTCACACTGACTCACACACCATCATATGACAGTAAACATTCATGAATATACTCACATGGCTGAGCGCGGCCACTCCAATGTTGGGCTTCCGCAGTCAGCGGAACTTCCGCAATCAGCGTGACCTCTGCACTTACCGGAAATTACGCAATTAGCACGACCTCTGCACTAACCGGAAATTTATTCCTTCCAAACACAGTCGGACCTAATAAAGCATTTATTCCTTCCAAACACTGTCGGACCCAATAAAGCATTTATTCCTTCCAAACACAGTCGGACCTAATAAAGCATTTATTCCTTCCGAACACAGTCGGACCTAGTAAAGCATTGCAGTTTCAAGCACAGGCAGGGCAGCAGGCCAAACACCTCATGGCATTGTCATTTCATTTCAATTCATTTCCAATTAAGCATTGCACTTTCAAGCACAGACATGGCAGCAGGCAAAACAACTCTTGGCATTGTCATTTAATTTAATTTCCAATTAAGCATTGCACTTTCAAGCACAGGCAGGGCAGCAGGCCAAACAACTCATGGCATTGTCATTAAGAGCAAACAAATCATTTATTGCAAGTACATTGCAGACTCACAGTTCAGTTGATTCACAGCTTAGAATGACAGTCGTGGCCTCTCCCTCGCGATCTTGCAGAGTGACTGACTTGCGTCCAGGCATCCGGGATTTTATAGTCCTGCCGCCCCCCCGGAAGGGCGTTACCTTCATCGCGGTGATTGACAGGCGAGAGGACCAATTAGCTGATCTCAAGGTTTTTTAAGCACATAACTTTTTTATTTTTCATTAATGGGAAAAATCCTCCGGGCTGGCTCAGCAGAGGAGGACTGTAAGTAAGATGGCCAAAAATCACAATGATACAGGGTAGCGTTTTTTCTAAAATCAATATACAGCACAGACAGGAAGTGGTCAAGATGAGACTTTTAATTATATAGATATACACACTTTTTAGTTTGATTATTTTTTGTTTTACAGCTATGTGCTTACATATCTGTTGTGCTGCTGCTTGTAAGAATTGTATTGTTCCGTTTTGGGACATATGAGAATGAAAAACACGACTTTCGACACTGTATGTCCTTTCATTAACCTTAAATACTGATGTCTTCTTGTTTGTGAAGACTTTGTGATTTCTAATAAAATAATGAGGAGTGTTGGATTTCTGTCTGTGGCAAGGCCTGACTTACATCCGTGTGTATTGAGGATAGTTTGATTTCTGACAGGGCTGAGAAGGAAGCCGGATTCTGAATGGGAAGGATTTCCAACTGTGTTGTGAGGTTTATGAATAGTGAGTGATATGGGAATAAAGACTGAGTTTGAAATATGTATTGAAGCCTATCCGATTTCCAGTCAAATCGTGCAGAGTATTTGATTTCTGACAGTGAGTTAAACTATCTGATTTCCGACTGTAATAGTAATACTGTTCTAACTGTAAAATAGAGATGTCTCTCATCATGTGGAGAGGGCTGTTTGATTTCTGCCTGTGTAACTACCTGATTTCCATAACAGGAAATGCTGGAAGTACTCAGCTGATCCCATTTCTGACTGTGCAGCAAGATCGTTGCAATTTAAGACGGGTAGAAATGATTGCTTGATGGTGCTCATTTAATGAGCACTGTCAGATGTTTAAAACCACTCATTCAGAACCCAATTGATGAGATTGCAGCATTGATAAGAATGACAGTATCATTGAATATCAGCACTTGTGAGTAACACGCCAGTTATACAGCAAGAATAATAAAATGCAATGATTATATAGTTACCAAAATACTTCAGAGTGATACTAGGCATGGGTGCAGAGTTAGTCCCAGAGCCACAACAGCGATCTTTCCAGCTTCTATGAGGGGGGGATCCTTCCTCCTTGCACCAGTCCTCAAATGGCGATGCATCCTTCGGAGATACTGTGGGTGGCCATGGTGGCACAGCAGTAGAGTTGCTGTCTTACAGCACTTGCAGCACCGGAGACCGGGTTTCAATCCCGATTATGGGTGCTGTCTGTACGGAGTTTGCACGTTCTCCCCGTGACCGCTTGGGTTTTCTCCGAGATCTTCGGTTTCCTCCCACACTCCAAAGACGTACAGGTTTGTAGATTAATTCAGATTCAGATTCAGATTCAACTTTATTGTCATTGTGCAGTGTACAGTACAGAGACAACGAAATGCAGTAATTGGCTTGGTGTGTGTGTAAATTGTCCCTAGTGTGTGTAGATAGTGTTAATATGCGGGAATAGCTGGTCGGTGCAGACTTGGTAGGCTGAAGGGCCTGTTTCCATGCTGTATTTCTAAACTAAACTAAACTAAACTAAACTAAACTTTATGCCTTCGTGGGTGTTGATGCTTCCTGTCTGTAAATGGATACTGTAAAGCAGCATTCTTAAGCCCCAGTCCCACTTCACAACCTAAGTCGCGATCTCTGACGACCTTAAACGACCTAAAAAAAAATCAAGATTGCGATAACCTACAACCTCCTACGACCATCCACAACTATGTGTACGACCTCCTACGACCTTCCACGACTATGTCTACGGGCCTCCTACGACCTTCCACGACTATGTCTACGGGCCTCCTACGATTATGTTGAAGACCTCCCACGACTATGAAGAAGACCTCCTGCGACCTCCTTCGACTGTGTTGAAGACTGGCTTCGACCATCTACGTTTTACTGCTGTTTGCAGTAGTCCTTTTGCTTCAGCAGCCTTTTAGGAAAGGCAGAAGATGAAGAGCAAGGGTGAAGAGGAATCACAAGAAGAGGTCTCAATGGGTGAATGGAGATGATGTGATGGACTGTCCCAGTACACCAGATGACTGGAAGAGAGTGGCGCTGGGCTTTGACAAAAGATGGAACTTTAAGCACACATGTGGGGCAGTGGATAGTAAGCATGCCATTCTTGTCCCTGTCCCTGTACCCCTCATTTTCCTTTTTGTACCGGATGGCATTTTGGTGGAACCATTTCTCAAGGTCCCCCTCCTGCTGCCTGGTGAAGGTGTAGGGCATAAGCTTCCTCCAGCCCTCCCTCACCACCAATGGGGCATCTGCCTCTGATGCTGTGTCAGACACAGGAGAAAGGGCTGCTTTGCTGCCTTCAAATGAGGCAGTGAAGGATGGGGTGGTGGTGGGGACATATACTACCACCCTGGTCTCCTCCTCCAGGGGTCTCTCATGCAGGGCTACCTCCTCCTGCACTATCACCTCCTGTGGCATCACATCCTGCCACTCCTCCTCTTGGGTGGCCAACACCTGCATGGCTGTTTATTTTTTAGGGTTGTGCCCTCTCCCTGCTCTGCTGCCTTTTTGGTGCCATCTCTAAAACACAAGTCTCCTCTCCAAAAAACTCTCCAGCTATGAATGAACATGCCTTGGAGTGACAGAGGTGACGTTCTGCTGTTTAAATAACCTTTTTTATCTACTGACCTTTTTTTCACCCCGGACCTATTACCTTTGACTGCTTCCGACCACCTACAACTACCTACGACTAGCATCACGACCTACTACGACCTACCTACGACCTACCTACGAGTAGGTATTGATTTTTTTCCATGCCGACCTTTTAAAAAAAATCATGGACATTTTTTATCAGGGTAGAAAAAACCCCGCGACCTACTTGATGCCACGAGTACGCGGAGACCACTCACGAGCATGAGGAAGACCTCCTATGACCTCCTACGACCTCGTGGCGACAAGGGCAAACTCGGCAGAGGTCGTGAATTAGGTCGTGAAAGTGGAACAGGGGCTTTACACTTTTTTTGACCATGTTTTGACAATCCAACCAGCTATCATGGACCCTTATCACACTTTAATTAGTCTTCTTATCACATGGGGCTCAGCAAATCCTTATTGTAGACTGTTGCTTCGGGCAACCACCCACATTGATTTACTCTGGGATTATCTCTCGGTGCAGCTTTATCTGTGGTCAGAGTCCACTAGTCATCGCATTGTTCTAAATTTAAACACCATTGGCTGGTCTGACCCTTACCTATAACTGACAGTAAACACACAAATCATTAACTGCATTTCTGTTTTAGTTTAGCTTCGTTTAGAGATACAGTGTGGAAACAGGCCCTCCGGCCCACCGAGTTCACGACGACCATCGATCACCCATACACTATTTCTATGTCCTACACACTGTGGGCAAATTACAGAGGCCAATTAACCTATAAACCTGCACATCTTTGGAATGTGGGGAAAATCCAGAGAAAACCCACATGAACACAGGGAAAGCATAAACACCACACAGTCAGCAACTGAAGTATCAAACCCGGGTCCCTGGTCCTGTGAGGCAGCAACTTTACTACTGCGCCACTGTGCTGCCTGTTTTATAGTTGAGCTATTTTTTATATTGTTATATACATTAATCAAAGGATAATATCAAATTTGGCAATTTTAATTTGCAAGTGTAGGAGGGCATATACATCAGTTATATATATATACATTCATTTTCTAATATAGTCATTTCTAATGATGTATTGCCCACGGTGGTTGGCTAAAACAGAACTGGGCAATGTGAACATCTGAATTTTTATTACGTAGAGAAGTCTTTTTGATTTCTTTGTGAATCTGTCTTTTCCAATCTGCAAACCTCTAAATCCACAGCCTGAATTTGCACAATGGATATTTGATGACTTCTTTACTCTTAGTGTTTCTTCAGTCTTAACCTCTTGTCAATTAATACCACAGACAAAAGGCCAGTCAACTCTATTATACTTTAAGGCTTGTTATTACTACTCATTACGTCCAAAACTTAGTACACTTATAGCAACTGTCTCACATTTTCAGATCCAAGCATTACTTGATCTAAAATAAATGACCAGGTTCATTCCGAGAGCAACTAGTCTACTCTGAACCTGGGGTGTTTTTCTTTGCGATAGTTGTCGTCACATTTTTTGTGCTTATATCATTAGTTTTATACGTTTAGAAGAAACGTCTTCTGGAACATTCTATGCCCATTTCTTGCCCTCAGAAAACACAATGTTGTGACTGACTGTCACTGACACTGAAGTTTTCAGATTTAAAAGGGCTTTATTCATCACAAGCGGGTCTTATGGCAAATCTATTTCTCCTGTCTCGACATTCAACAGTAGATTTTTCAAAAATACTTTTCGCTAGTCTATGGTTGCTCTGCTGTCCCTCACACAACCTGGTCATGAAGAGGGGACAGCCTGCCTTGAGGCCTCAGGAGCATGGAAGAGAAGACCGACGTCAACAGAGAGCAAATGAAAGAAGATAAAGGCAAATGGGCAGCTGGCTGTGAGTTATAGGTGAGGGCATTACAGAGAACTAAAGATGGGAGGAGAAATGCAGACATCCTGAGAGTCAGACCTATTGTGCTCCACAATGTCAGTGGAGATCTAGAGACATTGGGCAGACAACACAATGGGTCAACTGCAGTCAGACTGCACCACTGCTGTCAGAGTCTGTGCCAGAACCAAATGATCAACCCCATCAAGGCAACAGTCTAGTCCCTGATGGTCACAGTTTGCTCTCAATTGCCAGTTCCCTGATCTATCAGAACAGCAATCCACTCTCAGGTGGCAGCAATCTGTTCTAGGCTGGCAACACACTTTTTTGGAAGATAAAGCAATCTGTTTTCGGTTAACAACGAGCTGTTCCTGGGTGGCATCACTGTTCTTGCCAAACACTAATATATTCCAGAGAGACAACAAGCAAAGCTTTAATTTGAGCAGCCTGAAAATCCAATGAGTCACAGAGACCTTGAATAGTCTCCTCTTATGTCTCCATGGAAACCAAAAACCTGCTCCATCAGCTGGTGCAATGTGGAAGTTTTGACGCCGGCTTGCACAACCGTGTAAATCACTTTCAGGGTTTAAATTATACCCTCCTAGTTCCACAATAAATAGCTTTATGTTCCAATGAGCATGTGCAAGGCTGGAGATGGATTGCTTCATGCTCCTTGATGTCTTGTATTCTGCCAGACATGATGAAAATGGCTGGGATGTTTGAGGTTGTCTTGTGAGCCCCCCCTCTCCTTAGATCAAAGACAGTCATACAGTGTGGAAAGGGCCCTTCGGCCCAAATTGTCCACACCGACTAACATGCCTCATCTACACTTGTCCCATCTGAATGCATTTGGCCCATATCCCTCTAAATCTGTCTGATCCATGTGTCTGTCTAAATTTTCTTAAACATTGCGATAGTACCTGCCTCAACTATCTCCTCCAACAGCTCGTTCCATATACCCCCTACCCTTTGTGTGAAAAAATTACCCCTCGGGTTCCTATTAAATCTTTCCCCCGCCTCACCTTAAACCTATTCTTGATTCTGGATTCCCCTACTCTGGGCAAGAGACTCTGTGCGTCTACCTGATCTATTCCTCTCATAATTTTGGACACCTCTATAAGATCACCCCTCATACTCCTGTGCTCCCAAGGAATAGAGTCCTAGCCTGCTCAATCTCACCCTATGGTTCAGGCTCTTGAGTCCAGGCACACCATGTTGAGAAGGTTGTGTTAAGTAAAGTTACATTTCTTCCTCTCCTGAACTTCTCATGCACAGCATGCAGCACTAGCAGTGGTATTACAGCTTACGAGACTGTGCCCCTTGATGCTTGGAGCCCTCACTATATGTAGCTTTGAAAAATTCCGGCAGCTGTGCTAAAGTAAAGCAGCAATGGCTTCACAACTGTGATCAAAAAGTACCTTCCAACTGCATCAAAATGAGTAGTTGAGCATTCAGATGCTCTCCTTTGGAGTAATCCAATTTCTAGGTAGTCTTATTTGTGATTCATGTGCCTTGAAATATCTAAAAAGATAATCTGAATACAGAAGTCTGCTTTTAAAAATTGATCTATTTTTCAATTTCTGGAACTTACGATTTAAAATTTTTTAACTGCTAAAATTTACAATTATATTTTGGTATCATCGAAAAATGATTTCAAATGAAACCTTGAACAGAATCTGATACTTAACATATCCAATTACAGCAAAGTAGCAATCAATAAAGCAAATTGAATCTTGAACTACTACATGGTTGAGAAGTACATTTTAAAGAAAACCATGCTTAAATTGTGCAATGAATGTCTTGACTACCTTGCTCAACCTTGACCAGAGATAAAGGAAAAGCATTTACAAACTAATTATTTATCTATTTGGCTGTGTTCAAATTGTCTGCCACATATGTTGACAAAACTGTGAAAGCATGGATAGTTTGCCAGGTAAGATTGGAAAAAATGGGGCTTCAGGAAAGTGGAATGCAGTCAAAATTAATTTAACTAAACTTACAAGAAAGGAGTTCGGTTGCGTTTTATAGCCTTCACCAATAGTGTGATGACATTGAGTGTGCCCCTTCTTGAGTCCTAAGCTTAAGTCAAGACTTTAAGCCCTATCTGTTGTAAGTATCTACTTGGACCCTTATTATAGATTGAATTGAATTGAATTGAATTGAATACATTTTATTCGCCAAAGTATGTATACATACAAGGAATTTGCCTTGGTGCTTTGCTCGCAAGTAACAACGCGATATACAGTAGACAATAAAAATAAAACATTATAATTTAAACATGTGAAGAATTAAATAAAATACGAGAGCAAAAGGAGGCTACAAACTTTAGGCTGTTGAGTAGAGTAGAGCTACTGTTCAAGGGGAAAAAAGCTTTTTTTAATGTCTAGCTGTGGCGGCTTTGAGGGATGTGCTTCAAATGGAGGGGTGAGAGGGGTAAGAGATCATCTTACCCACTCGCTCCCTGTCCCTTGCGGTGTACCATTTGTCGATGGGGGGGGGGGGGGGAAAGGTTGCAGCCAACAACCTTCTTGGCTGATCGAACGATGCGCTGCAGCCTCTGGATGTCGGTGCTTGGTGGCTGAGCCAAACCAGACCATGATGGAGAAGGTGAGGACAGACTCTATGATGGCAGTATAAAACTGGACCATCTTTGCCTGTTTCAGATTGTGTTTTCTCAGCTGCCGCTGGAAGTACATCCTATTTTGGTCCTTTTTGACTGTGGAGTTGATGGTGGCCTCCCATTTAAGGTCCCTGGAGATGATGGTTCCAAGGAACTTAAATGACTCCACAGATGTGACTGTGGTGTTGTTGATGGTGAATGGGGGGAGGGGAGGGGGACCTCTCCTAAAGTCTACAATCAATTCCACTGTCTTAAGTGCATTGGGCGCCAGGTTGTTACGATGGCACCTGGACGCCAGCTGTGTCACTTCCTGTCTGTAGGCAGATTCCTCCCCATCTTGGATCAGTCTAATCAGGGTTGTGTCATCTGCAAACTTGGGAAGCTTGACAGAGGAGTCTGTGGGAGGTGCAGTCATTGGTGTAGAGAGAGGAAAGGAGTGGGGAGAGTACGCAGCCTTGCGGTGCTCCTATGCTGAGGGTCTGTGGGTCCGAGGTGCTTTCCCAGCCTCACATGCTGCTTCCTATTTGGTTTTAGCTTAGTTTAGAGATACAGCGTGGAAACAGGCCCTTCGGCCCACCTGGTCCATGCCGACCAGCGATCCATGCACATTAACACTACCCACTAGGAACAATTTTTACATTTAACAAGCCAATTAACCTACAAACCTGTACATCTTTGGAGTGTGGGAGGAAACCGAAGATCTCGGAGAAAACCACTGAGGTAACGGGGAGAACATACAAACTCCATACAGACAGCACCCATAGTTGGGATCGAACCCGGGTCTCTGATGCTGCATTCGCTGTAAGGCAGCAAATCTACCGCTGCAACTGTAACCACCCCCAAACATCCTGTTTGACAGGAAGATGGTGATCCATTGACAGAGGGGTTCAGGCACAGTCAACTGGGAGAGTTTGGAGCTTGAAGTTTTGAGTGTTGAATGCAGAGCTAAAATCCACAAACAAAATCCTTGCATTGGTCCCCTGGTAATCTAGGTGCAGGGGGTCCAGCAGGTGGTTTGTGATATTTTTCAGGTGGGCCAGCACAACTCTTTCAAGGGTCCTCATGATTACAGAGGTCAGTGCGACAGGCCTGTAGTAAGACTAGTAACCCTTGGTTTTTTGGGTACGGGAACAATAGTGGAGACTTTGAAACAGGCAGGGACAGTGCAAGTTTGCAGGGACTGGTTGAAAATGTCTGTGTAGACTGTGTAGACTGGTGCCAGTTGTTCGGCACAGAGCTTGAGGCTAGAAGGGGAAACATTGTCCAGTCCTGGAGATTTCCAGCTTTTCTGTCTCATAAATAGCCTCTCCACCTCCTCAATTGCTATTGTTAGCAATGGAGAAGAGGCTAGACTGATGTTGGGCAGCAAGGAGGGAATGGGTAGTGGACGAGGGCCCAGTCTTTGCAGACTGGAGTCAGGCTGTAAGTGGGTGTGAAGTGGTGATTTGGGAGGAGTGGGTGGGGGAGGGAGGGAGGGGGTAATGGGGGAGGGAGGGAGGTTAATGTTTCTGTCTATCGAACCTGCAGTAGAACTCATTGAGGTCGTTGATCAGCTGACAATTTTCCAAGGAGTGGGGGGGTTTCCTCGTTGCTGGTGACTTCTTGCAAGCCCTTCCACACTGAAGAAGCATCATTAGCTGAGAACTTGCTCTTCAACTTCTCAGAGTACCTTTCCTTGGCAGCTATGATTCCTCTTCTCAGCTTGTACTTGGCCTGCCTGTAGAGGTCTGCATCCCCACTCATGTAGGCCTCATCTTTAGATTGGCGGAGCTGTCTGAGTTCTGCTGTAAACCAAGGCTTGTCATTGTTCAAGAGTTAAGAGTGTTTTATTGTCATATGTCCCAGATAGGACAATTAAATTATTGCTTGCTGCAGCACAACAGAATATGTAAACATAGTACATAACGGGAGAAAAAATGTTCAGTGTGTGTATACACACATGCACACATACTCAGTAAATAAACAATTATAGTACAATAATAATAATAGTCTGTTGTAGTTCAGAGTTTACGTCGTGTTTAATAGCCTGATGGCTGTAGGGAAGAAGCTGTTCCTGAACTTAGACATTACAGTTTTCAAGCTCCTGTACCTTCTTCCCAATGGCAATGGTGAAATGAGTGTGGGGCCAGGATGGTGTGGGTCTTTGATGATGATGATGGCTTCCTTTTTGAGGCAGTGACTTCGATAGATCCCTTCGATGGTGGGGAGGCTGCGTACTCTCCCCACTCCTTTCCTCTCTCTACACCAATGACTGCACCTCCCACAGACTCCTCTGTCAAGCTTCCCAAGTTTGCAGATGACACAACCCTGATTAGACTGATCCAAGATGGGGAGGAATCTGCCTACAGACAGGAAGTGACACAGCTGGCGTCCAGGTGCCATCGTAACAACCTGGAGCCCAATGCACTTAAGACAGTGGAATTGATTGTAGACTTTAGGAGAGGTCCCCCTCCCCTCCCCCCATTCACCATCAACAACACCACAGTCACATCTGTGGAGTCATTTAAGTTCCTTGGAACCATCATCTCCAGGGACCTTAAATGGGAGGCCACCATCAACTCCACAGTCAAAAAGGACCAAAATAGGATGTACTTCCAGCGGCAGCTGAGAAAACACAATCTGCCACAGGCAAAGATGGTCCAGTTTTAAACTGCCATCATAGAGTCTGTCCTCACCTTCTCCATCATGGTCTGGTTTGGCTCAGCCACCAAGCACCGACATCCGGAGGCTGCAGCGCATCGTTCGATCAGCCAAGAAGGTTGTTGGCTGCAACCTTTCTCCCCCCCCCCCATCGACAAAGGGTACACCGCAAGGGACAGGGAGCGAGTGGGTAAGATGATCTCTTACCCCTCTCACCCCTCCATTTGAAGTACATCCCTCAAAGCCGCCACAGCTAGACATTAAAAAAAAGCTTTTTTCCCCTTGAACAGTAGCTCTACTCTACTCAACAGCCGAGCTGTAGTTTATAAACAACAACCTGACGTAAGTGTTTTTATTGTCCAAGTGGTCCAATGCGGAGTGGAGAGCCAGTGAGATCACATCCTCCTTTGACCTGTTGTGGCGGTACGCGAACTGTAGTAGGTCGAGGTTCTTGTCGAGGTAGGAGTTGATATGCCCCATAACCAACCTCTCAAAGCACTTCATCACCGCAGATGTTAGTGCCACTGGTCGATAGTCATTAAGGCACGTCACGTTACTCTTCCTCGGCACCGGTATTATTGATGCGGGTCCTAGTGGAAATGCAACTGTCCTCACAAAAGTTGACATTTATTTTTAGTTTAGAGATACAGCGCGGAAACAGGCCCTTCGGTCCAACTATCCTTCACTCACTTGGGACACTTTTACATTTACCAAACCAATTGACCTACAAACCTGTACGTCTTTGGAGTGTGGGAGGAAACCGAAGATCTCGGAGAAAACCCACGAAGGTCAGGTGGAGTATGTACTAACTCCATACAAACAGCATCCATAGTCGTGATCGAACCCGGGTCTCTGGCGCTGCATTCGATGTAAGGCAGCAACTCTACCGCTGCGCCACAGTGACCGCCCCAATATCACAGTGTCTGTATATTCATCGAGGCTTGTGGTTGATTCCCTGAACACATTCTAATCAGTGCAGTCAATGCTGGATTGTAGGTTTTCAATGCCCTCGCTTGTCCACTTTTTCATTGTTCTGTCCACAGGCTTATAAGATTTTAGTTTCTGCCTGTAGGAGGGAAGAAGGTGAACTAAACAATGATCCGAGAGTCCCAGAGCCACACGGGGAATGAAGCGATATGCATTCTTGATTGTAGATTAGGAGAACAAAATGTAGACAGTATTGTGATGTTGCTGCACCAACCCTGGTTAGTATAGAAGCAAATTCCACCGCCTCTTGAAATATTGTACTGTATCAACCTATATTTCAAATGCTAATATGCTTCATGACCTTAGTTTCATTTTTGAATATGTTTAGCTGTCAATAATCACTATTTATAGCAGCAGGTCCCCCCTTCTACCAAATGAAGCCGTTTAAACATAGTTATATTTAAATGAAGTGCATTCAATTCTGAGAAGTAATTTCTAGGTAGGTTATAATTTATGAAGGATTTCCAAATCACTTACAATACAAGAAAAACGTACCAATGAGTTGCAGACGAACAAGTCGTTCGTCGAGAACAGAGGCTGAAGAGTGGATTGTGTGTCTTTCCTAAAACACTTGCCTTTCTTCCAGTTTTTATGCTTTTTAAAAACTAACTACATCATCGAAATATGATGGTTACATTCATGAGACCAAGTGGATGGCATGACTTTATTAAATCTATGTGAGCCTTATCCTTTTATTGATATTCTGTCCTTGGTACAGGATGGTTCAATTCCTAATAATCTAATGGGTCAGAATATTTCTCTTGATAATGAGATGAACAGTGCTCTTTTATTATTCCGCAACAAGCCTTTTGAACCTTATGGTCATTTTATGCTGCTGTGCTAATTGCTTCTGCTGTGCTAGAACACCGAGATTAGCAAAAAGACTGGATAGTTAATATCCATCACAATAAAGAATTACCATGCTTAATACTCCAGTCAACTGTGAGGAACCAAGGTACTTTACAATGATCTGTTTCAAATAGGTTGAATGCTGAAAAGTAGTAGCCAAAGGCCATTGAGAACATTACTGACCAGAGCAAAATCCATTCATTATTGTTAAACAGGAACTCCCCATCAAAATACCTCTGTGTGATAACTGACAAAAATGAAACAATTACATTTCCTCAAAGACAATGTGGAAGTCAGCCAGTGGATCCCTTGACCCCTGGACCCCTGGATAACTACAGGATAACGATTACTATAATCAAAAGGCAAATGGAGGCAGCAAAATTAGTTGTATACAAAAATACATGCAGTCAACTACAGATTTAGAAAAATGAACTGCAACTTAATTGTTCCAATTCCAATTTATTACACAATCTGTCTGTGATTTATTGAATCCTTTGAGATAAATGTGAGGCTGACACAGATGACATAGTATGAGCTAAAATTTTGCTTAGAAAGCAAGGCTTGCAGACAATGATTTAGGATGGAGGATGTGAGTGATTAGCACAAACTTTAGTGGATAATCACTCGTGAAGGTGGGGATTCGGCTAATTATGGCCAGTACTGGTATAAAAATAGGAGGGGTTTCCTGGATAGATGCAAGAGCATGTACATCATTGGGTTGTTGGCAGATAGACCAATGACAGCTGTGAGGAGGTAGGGTTAAGCTCAAGTGTGTCATAGAGTCATAGTGCCACAGAGTGATACAGTGTGCAAACTTGCCCACACCGGCCAACGTGTCCCAGCTACACCAGTCCCATCTGCCCGCTTTGGTCCATACCTACCAAACCTGTCCATCCATGTACCTGTCTAACTATTTCTTAAATGTTGAGATAGTCCCTACCTCAACTACCTCCTCTGACAGCTATTTCCATACACCCACCACCCTTTGTGTGAAAAACTTCCCCCTCAGATTTTCACTAAATCTTTTCCCCTTCACTTTAAACCTATGTCCTCCTGTCCTCGATTCACCTACTCTGGGCAAGAGACTCTGTGCATCTACCTGATCTATTCATCTCATTATTTTTAATTTTTTAATTTTTTATATTTTATTTTATTAGAAGTAAGTACAATCATATGGCACCAAAGTGCCTAATAGATATTTTCATAATACATTTTATGTATAGCTTCTTATTTTTTTTGTTATATTAAAGAAAGATTAGAATAAGAAAAAGAAATTAGATAGTAAAGGATAGAAAAGCGTGAGATATATAGTGTGTGAAGAAAAAGAAAAAAGACGAATGAGTGAAGAAAGTTGAGAAAAAGAAAATAGAAAAAAGAGAATAAGACACTAAAAAAAAAGAAGAAAAAAAGGTAAGGAGATCATTGTTTATAATCTTGACCAACCCTCGTCCAGTCCTGAAACAGTTAGTTTTTACAATTGTGTTGCACCATATCATTCCAAAAAGACGACAAATGGAGACCAACTCGTTATGAATTGGTCTGATTTATCCATTAGGAGGAATCGCATTTCCTCAAGATGTGTGGTGTCCAACATATTAGCAATCCACATTTTAAGCGTTGGTATTGATGTATTTTTCCAAAATGTAAGTATTAATTTTTTTGCTATTATTAAACCATAGTTAAAAAATAAATTTTGAGATGTGTTCAATTTATTCCCATCTTCCATTACTCCAAATATAATCATTTCGGTATTAGTATCCATTCTTATCTTGAATAATTTTGTAAATATTTCGAAAATATCACTCCAAAATCTATAAAGTTTTATGCAGGAAACTAAGGAGTGTGTTATAGTTGCGTTTTGGGATAGACATTTATCACAAATGGGGGATATATTTGGATAACATTTGTTCAATCTTGTGTTTGAATAATATAATCTATGTAAAATTTTAAATTGAATTAGATTATGTCTTACATTAATCGAACATTTGTGAATATATATCAAGTACTTTTCCCATGTAACCTTCGTAATTTTTTATCATTAGTTCCCGTTCCCACTCTTCTCTAAGTACCTCTGTCGATGGTAGGTCTATATTTAGAATACTATTATATAAATATGATATTAATTTTTGTGAGTCAGCTTCAATATTCATTGCTTCTTCCAATAATTCAGGAGTTCTTTTTTGATATCCTTGTATATATTTTTTCATGAAATCGCAAATCTGAAGATATTTAAAATATTGGTTGTTTTTCAGTTTAAATTTTAATTGTAATTGTTGGAATGATAGTAGGTTTCCCATTTCGTACATATCTCCGATCCTTCTAATTCCGAGACTTTCCCATTGGTTATATGTTTTATCAATAAGAGATGGTTTAAATAAAGGGTTATTCGCTATTGGCATTAACAATGATAAATTTCTTAATTTTAAAGATAATTTTATTTGTTTCCAAATTCTTATTGTACCATATATAATTGGGTTCTTCTTATATATTGTGTTATTCAGTTTTTTTGGGGAGAAGAGGATCGTTCCTATATTACAAGGATGACAATCCTCTTTCTCTATTTTTATCCATTCTGTCTGTTGGGTAGAACTATCCAGCCAATAAATTATATTCTTAATATGCACTGCCCAGTAATAATACATAAAATTCGGAAGTGAAAGTCCCCCGACCTCTTTTAGTTTACATAAGTGTTTTTTTGTAATTCTATGTGATCTATAGTCCCAAATAAAATTAGTAATATTAGATTCTAATTTAAAAAATATATATTTTGGTATATATACCGGTATAGACTGAAATAGGTATAGTAATTGTGGTTGGAAGATCATTTTTATTGCATTTATTCTACCTAATAATGATAAAGGAAGTGTTTTCCAAAATTTAATCAGCGTATTAAGTTTATTTAATAAAGGTATAAAATTAGCGCTGAATAATGCTTTATATTTTCTAGTAATCTGAATACCCAAGTATATAAATTTTTCTGTTGCGATTTTAAAGGGGAACTTCAATAAGTGTGTAGGTTCTTGAGGTTTTAATGTCATGATTTCACTTTTATTCCAGTTTATTCTATATCCAGAAAAAGACCCGAATTCCTCTATTAAATTTAATAAATTTGGTATGCTCGTTTGTGACTTTGTAATATATAAAAGTATATCGTCTGCATATAATGAGATTTTATTCTTTGAGTCCCTAGTATTATAACCCTGAATATTCGGATTAATTATTATACTTTCAGCCAGAGGTTCTATCATAAGGGCAAATAGCAGGGGTGATAACGCACATCCCTGCTTATTACCCCTTGATAGTTGACATTTTTGAGATAACATGTTGTTAGTTAAAATTCTTGCCATCGGTTTATCATACAATAATTTTACCCATGTTATAAAATTCTCTCCCATATTAAATTTTTGCAGTACTTTATATAAGTATTGCCACTCTACCTGATCAAATGCTTTCTCTGCATCCAAAGAAATAATTGATATCTTCTTCCTCTACTTTATGCGAGTACATTATATTAAACAGGCATCTTATTATTTTATATACCTCTATAAGATCACCCTTCATCCTCTTGCACTCCAAGGAATAGAGTCCCAGCCTACTCAACCTCTCCCTATAGCTCAGACCCTCTAGTCCTGGCAACATTCTCGTAAATCTTCTCTGTACTCTTTCCAGCTTGACAACATCTTTCCTATAACATGGTGCCCAGAACTGAACACAATATGCTACAGTAAATGCGGCCTCACCAATGTCTTATAAAACTGCAACATGACCTCCCAACTTCTATACTCAATACTTTGACTGATTGACCACCCTATCTACCTGAGATTCCACCTTCAAGGAACCATGCACCTGCACTTCTAAGGTAGACAAAAGTGTTGGAGAATCTCAGCGGGTGCAGCAGCATCTATGAAGCGAAGGAAATAGGCAACGTTTCGGGCCGAAACCCTTCTTCAGACCTCACCTGCACTTCTATATCCCTCTGCTCTACAACACACCCCCAAGCCCTACCATTCACTGTGTGGTGTCTAATGCTGGAATGTTAGACTTCCCAAAATACAACACCTCACATTTCACTGTATACATTATTGTACCATTCCTCAGCCCACCTGGCCAATCGATCAAGATCCTGTTGCAATATTTCACAACCATCTTCACTATCTGCAAAACCACCCACTTTTGTATCATTTGCAAACTTGCTAATCTTGCCATGTACGGTGCATTCAGAAAGTATTCAGACCCCTTCACTTTTTCCACATTGTGTTACATTACAGCCTTATTTTAAAATCGATTCAACTCATTTTTTATCATCAATCTACACACAATACCCCAGAATGAAGAAGCGAAAACAGGTGTTTAGAAATTTTTGTGAAGTAAATAATAAATAAATAACTGAAATATCACATTTACATAAGTAAACACACTCAAAATTGTCCGTAGACCTCCGAGACAGGATTGTGGCGAGACACAGATCTGGGGAAGGGTATAAAACAATTTCTGCAGCATTGCAGGTCCCGAAGAGTGCAGTGGCCTCCGTCATTCTTAAATGGAGATCTTTGGAACCACTCTTCATAGAGCTGGCCACCCGGCCAAACTGAGTAATTGGGGGAGAAGGGCCTTGATCAGGGAGGTGACCAAGAACCCGATGATCACTCTGACAGAGCTCCAGAGTTCCTCTGTGGGGATGGGAGAACCTTCCAGAAGGGCAACTATATCTGCAGCACTCCACCAATCAGGCCTTTATGGTAGAGTGGCCAGACGGAAGCCACTTCTCAGTAAAAGGCACATGACAGCCCACTTGGAGTTTACCAAAAGGCACCTAAAGGACTCTCAGACCATGAGAAGCAAGATTTTCTGGTCTGATGAAACCAAGATTGAACTCTTTGGCCTGAATGCCAAGCGTCACGTCTGGAGGAACCCAGGCACCGCTCATCACCAATACCACACCTACAGTGATGCACCATCATGCTGCGGGGATGTTTTTCAGCGGCAGGAACTGGGAGACTAGTCAGGATCGAGGGAAAGATGCAAGGAGCAAAGTACAGAGAGATCCTTGATGAAAACCTGCTCCAGAACGTTCTGGACCTCAGACTGGGGCAGAGGTTCACCTGCCAACAGGACAACAACCCTAAGCACACAGCTACGACAACGCAGGAGTGGCTTCATGACAAGTTTGTGAATGTCCTTGAGTGGCCCAGCCAGAGCCCGGAGTTGAACCCGATCGAACATCTCTGGAGGGACCTGAAAATAGCTGTGCATCGACGCTCCCCATCAAACCTGACAGAGCTTGAGAGGATCTGCAGAGAAGAATGGGAGAAATTACCCAAATACTCGTGTGCCAAGCTTGGTGCGTGTGCGTGTGCGTGTGCGTGTGCGTGTGCGTGTGCGTGTGTGTGTGTGTGTGTGTGTGTGTGTGTGTGTGTGTGTGACATTCTATTGAGCAAGATGCTTTGGCCCTTCTACAAGAAAGAATATTGCTGCAGGGGCATGCATACAAAACGGTGTGACATACCCATGCAGTGCTGGTTTCATGATTTTTTTTCTGCACAAAAGCATTTTTAGGCTATTAAATGCTATTTAAAAATATGTGACATGAACATTACTTCAAATTGAACTGTCAGAAAGGCACAGCTCCAGTGAACAAAAATAAAATTTGGGATCACTTGGATAGATTTTTTAGATGATAGATAGTAAACACATTCTACACTTTTCTAAGCAGTGCATTAAGAACAAAAACAGGGAGGCTGAAGAGGAGGGGGAGTGCTGGGGGATAAGGGGAAATGAGCCGCCCCTGCGCAGTTGGAGGCTATGGGTAAGTGGTGGAATATTGCATTGGGGGAACGGTTGCGTCGGGGAACGGGTGAGTGTTGGAATATTGCGTTGGTGGAAAGGGTTGCGTTGAGGGACCAGGCCTCCTGTGTGACTGGGAGCCAACGGGTCCCACTTGGCCTAGTAAGCTATTAAAGTCCTCAAGCCTCCCCTGTCACTGAGTGGGATTTTCTAATCTTGGTTGATCTTCAACAATTTCTATGAGACAGATGCCACAATGAAGATCCTCATAACGTGGTGCTGTGGATCCTTCACCATTAGTCAACATTTACATTAAATTGCAGCATATTGGAAAATTTACATAAGATCTGAGCTCCTGCTCTGATTTGCATATTCTGCAACTGGAACAGATTTTGCTTTAGACCTTTTCAACACGATAAACGTTGTGCTTCTATGGCGGTATTATTTTTGCAGCATGACTTCTTGAAAAGTAATAACATGTTGAAACGAGGTACTGCAGGTGCTGGTTTATAAAGAAAGGTACAAAGTGCAGATCAGCGGGTCAGGCAGCATCACTGGAGATTAGGGATAGGTGACATTTTAGGTTAGGACCCTTTTTCAGACTGTAGCGATGTTGACCTGCTGAGTTACTCCAGCACTTTGTGTATTAATCAACATCTGCAGTTCCATGTTTCTACACTTTTGTGCTTTCTTTATATATAGGTGCGAACTACTGAGTGTGACACTATTGAATGTGTAGACACTGAGAATGTATGCAGAGTTTTGCACAGTTTCAGTGTATATATTTATTCTGAATAAAGTTTATTTTTGGAAATTTATAAACAAATCCGAAACTGAACTTTGCAGCAGAATGAAAGGGACTGCCCCTGTTCCATTGACCATTGCAAACGATTTAAAACCGAACAAAAGAAACTGGGAGAGCTTTTTAAATTCTCGCGCGTGCGTAGGAATGGGATAAGTCGGAGCCTTGTTCCAATGCAGCGGCTGGTGTGTGTGCAGAATGCCAGTGATGGACATGCAAGCAATGCTCTTTTTGCTGCCGCCTCCTCAACACAGAGCATTACCAGAGACACTTTGTGGCAGGAAGTGGGTACTGCGCGATGTTACCGGCTGCAGATTGGCGTGGACTCCATGTGCGAGCTCACAATCTGGCAGAGAGGAAAGGGAGGGAGTGAATGAGCTTCACCGCCGGCGCTGCTGCTGTTGCTACTGCAGCAGTGTGTTGCTTGTGTGAGACCGTGAGGTGGACGGTGTGTGCGCCCGGGACACGCACCGCGGCTCCACAAAAAAAAACCTGTATAAAAAAAGGTAAAGGAAATGCATGCATTTTTTTAAACCTTAACTTATACACAGTCGGTTGGGGTTTTCAGCATTGGAGCGGCACCAAGTGAGGTAACGGAATATCAGGGAAAGAGGGGGGAAAATGCCCAAGCGGGCCGGCCGCTGCTGCAGCAGCTCCTTTGTTTGAGTGCGGGCGACAGGAGCCGAGCCCAGCCGCCGCTGCTGCTGCTGCTGCTTCTCTAGTGTTGCCGTGGACATTGTGCGGCATCGCTGCTCTGCAGAGCGGCTGCCACCGTGCTGTTGTGATTTATCATATTTCTCTCTCCCTCTTTGATGCCGTGAGCGTCCGGCGACTTTAGCGAGGACAGAATTCTGCTTTGCATATTTGATTGATCAGACGGTGAAGGTTTATGCTGCACTTTTGTCTTTCTGCTTCACCATTACCTTTTTTCAAAAATCCAGATTTATCGGATCGTTGAAGGTTTTGTCGATACATAGCAACATGCACGTTTTATATAAACCGAGTTAATCAGTAAATGCATGTACTGGAAAGATTTTAATGTGGAATTTTGTTTGGCAGTGTAACGGAATGTTAGACTAAGTCAGTTGGATACGAGTTTTGTTTTCGGAATAGTGTATCATGAACTGCATTTCCATTGTAATGGGTGTAAATGTGTTCAGCAATCAAGTCCAAATATTTAGCACATTTTCCTATGCAAGTTAAAATCTCTGCGATCTTTGAAACCAGTTCGTGGTACCCACGCTGCAAATTAATACATTTTACAGTATGATGTCAGTGTGATGGACGTAATGCACGGAGGAGAAACGGCAGCGGCACTGAATTGACCAAACATACATGTAAACAAAATCGTTGAGCGATTATTTAAAGATTCACATCACATCACCTGCAGACCACGTCCATCATCTGGGCATAACTTTGGATCTGAAGGATTCTGAACTTTATTTTATTTTATATGTTGTAATCTGATACAAACAATATATAGATTTTAATATAGAAAGAACACCATAAAAATTATTTAAAAATCGGGTGTTTTTGGTTTAAAAATCTTAAATTGTTGACTGGATGATATTCAGATTAAGTCATCTTAACAAATACTGTTGTTGATACTGTTGTTGATATGTTTGCATATAAACGCATCAAATTACATTTAAGGTTAACGTTCAAATTTCATATCAAATTATTACTTGCACTTTTTGAAATGTTATTGATGCACTGACGATTTCCCCTTGTTAAACTCCTGCCCTCTTCAAGATAATGTCCTAGAGATCAGTCAGTGGTACATCATTGAAATAATTATTCTTCACATTTGTGGTCATACTGACAAGGCCAAGCCTAAATCTGCTCAGTCCTATTTCTCAATTGGATGAAATAGTGATGGGAATTAGTTTAGTGTAGAGGTACAGCGTGGAAACTGAGTCCGTACCAACAATTTACACATACACCAAACCAAGTAATCTACTGTCTGGAGTGTGGGAGGAAACCGAAGATCTTGGAGAAAACCCACTCGGTCACGGGGAGAACGTACAAACCCCGTACATACAGCACCCATAGTCGGGATCGATCCCGTGTCTCACGCGCTTGAGGCAGCAACTCTACCGCTGCGCCACCGTGTTGCTGGTACTGCTTGAATAATAGTCAATAATTCTTGACTTGCCGGGTACTCGCCACCCAACCCCCGCAACCTCCCTGAGAATCTTCATGCAGTCAGAGTAAAAAAGTGCCTTCACCCTTCCATTGCTCATTACTAGTCCAACCAGTCAAGCCCCACTTTCGCCCTGTTTCCAACTACTCACATTAATGAGTCACACAACTGCCGCTTCACACAGATATCCAGAAGCTGCTGTCACCAATTTAGCCCTCTTCCAGTTTCTGATGATGAATGTTTAACTTCTCCCATTCACCTTTCCACCCACAATCCTAGGGCTGTTAAGGATAACTCTAATGGTCTTCCATCATTAGCCAAGGTCAATTACCAAGCACATTGAAAATCAAATCTAAGATAATGCTAGCTGTTAGATTGGATAGGGTTTGTAATGAGCAAGAAAAAAACAACCTTGGAATTCTCAAAACAAACGTCGGTTAATTTTAAATGAGGTGTTTTACTAATATTAGGTTAAGGATTAATAATGTCTCAAATACACGGAAAACACTTTTTTTCCCATACACCTAGATGTGTCAGATCCAGGAGTTTCGCATCTCTAACCCATCTACCTCTGACCATGCAGTGCCCTGAAACACCTGTGTTAAGTCTTCAGGATGTGAGCTAGGGTGTAAGTACTGAAAACAGAGTTGGATGGAATATGTGCATGGTAATGAAAGATAAGGATGTTAAAATGAACATGTAAGGTGCCAGGAATGGAGGCTGTGACTGGATAAGTCTGTGATTTATGCTGTTCCTTGTTAGTTGCAAAATCGGGAGATGTGGGAAGATTGGCTTGAAGGAGACGTAACACATGAGATAACAGAAACATTGAATAGTGTTTCAGAGGTTGTGGTGGATTGGCAACAGGGACGAGTTCTGTTTAAATCAAAGTAGAGAAAACTGAGGTATAGATGTAGCTTGCCAAAGATGATCAAGTTTATTACCATTGCACGTTCCTCTTAGTGCCAGTGTTGATGCGTGTGCATTGACTGCAATGCTGCCTCCAGAAAGAATATTGCTAAGATTAACAGTCTTCCACAGGCATTCAGAGCACTATATTTGCAGCAGCTTCTTTTCCTCTTCTGTTTGTTTGAATCCACATTTTAAGTGCAGATAAAGCATGGAAGTGATAAATTGCTTTTATTTTACAATTATGTGTCAGCCAAATTTCAGAGTTTATTTGGAAAAGCTTTGTATGGTTTTGGCAAAGGGGGGGGGGGGGGGATCAACAACTAACATTTTGAGAAAGTTGGCATTGCTGTAAAAGTAACAGAATCTTTATTCCCAAGTCAGAAGGTTATGTGTTTAAGACACCCGAGGCTTGTGCTTGGCTGACTATACATTGCAATAGTAAATGAACCACTGAAATAAAATATTAATGTAAGTGAATTGTGTCCACCTGCCATTATCTCATGGGCGGATGTGATAGCTACCAGGATATTGTTTAGAGAACACAGCAGAGTGGGTGGCCAGAGTGGTATCTGGGCTAATACTTGACCCCTGAGTCAGTTTTACTAAATGTTGAATCATCATCCTTCATTGTCACTTGGTCATAGTCCTGGAGCTCTGTACCTAATAGCAGCCTGTGAGCACCTTCATGAGAAGAACTGCAGCAGATCAAGAAGATGATTCACCAGCATCTAATCAAGAGCAATCAGAGATTGACTGATCTTGCGAGCAGTGATCACAATCTGTAAAAGGAGCTTTTAAAAAAAAAAAACGACCACATTTTATCTGGTCATTGCCTCTGCTCTTTTCTGGCATGCGACAGTAATTGTTACAGTACAAAATTACTTAATTAGCTGTAAATTCTTTGGGGCAAATGTACAGTATGGAAAGCACTATATAATACAAATGAATTCTTTAATCTCTGCCAGCATTTGAATTTGATGGCTCAGAATGAACTCTTAACCATGGTTATGGATAATGGCAGGTCAAGCTTGATTCACTGATTCATTATTGTATGTTGCCTGGGCCACTCACAATTGACTGACTTCCCTCAAAACCATAAAGCCAAATATGAAAAAAATATGTTTATTTAAAAGACAACATTTTGAAGCTGTATTAACAAAATTGTGAATAGCTTAGAAATTGAATTGCACTGCAGATAAATAGAAAATGAATTTATAGAGGTAATTGCTTATGGGTCAACAGTCTTGTATTTTCCTCGAATGTCTGGTGTAACTTGGCAATATCAGGTTCATTACATCAGGAATTGGTATTGGTGTTGAAGGGATGATATTTAAATGTGTGTGCACATGTATCTGAAGTGCAAAGGTGCTTTATATTCATTCGGGGGATGTGAGAGTCACTAGCAAAGCAAGCATTTATTGCCATCTTTAACTGGTTTTGAACTGAGTGGCTTGTCGGCCCATTTTGGAGAACATTTAAAAACTGGATACGTTCGGGGCCCAGAGTCGCATCCAGTTTCCTTCTCAAAGACTGGCACTCCACTAGACGCTACCTACAGACCACTGATTTAGACTGGACTTTAGAGATACAGTGGAAGCAGGCACTTCAGCCCACCGAGTCCACACTGACCAGCAATCGCCCCGTAAACTAACCTACACACACTCGGGACAATTTTACAACTTACCTAAGCCAATTAACCTACAAACCTGTACGTCTTTGGAGTGTGTGTGGAAACCGGAGCACCCAGAGAAAACCCGCGCGGTCACAGGTAGAACGTACAAACTCTGTACAGACAGCGACCATAGTCAGGATTGAACCTGGGTCTCTGGCGTTGTAAGGCAGCAACTCTACTGTTGCACCAGTGTGCTGCCCTTTTTTCATTTGCAAATCTTTTAGTTCTCTTGTCTGAAGTTCCACCCATATGCTCAAGCAAACATCCACCTTGTCTGACAAACCACCTGCATCCTACAGTCACTCTTATCACCTTCTCTTAGAAGTGAAGGAAGCTACTGTCTCCTGTCTTTGTGTAGCTGTACCGTTCTTCCCAGCCTGGAGATTTTGCTAAGGTAACAACCTCAGTGGTGAACAGCATTCATCACATCTAACAGGAGGTGTTGAAAGAGACTGTAGGTTCCAGATGGTCTGTCAACCA
Organism: Amblyraja radiata; assembly: GCF_010909765.2. NCBI lineage: Eukaryota > Metazoa > Chordata > Chondrichthyes > Rajiformes > Rajidae > Amblyraja > Amblyraja radiata. The sequence goes on from NC_045958.1 coordinate 43,930,338, forward strand.
TTGCCAGTCCCCAGCCACATGTTGGCCAATTGCTGCTCTGAGCCCCATATCTCATCACTTACCCTGATCCACAAGCAGCCTCTCCAAAAGAGTCCTGTGTAATTGCCACAAGAGTGCTGGGTCGTGTCATAAATGATAGGAGTAGTATTAGGCCATTCGGCCCATCAAGTCTATTCTGATCTATCTCTCACTCGTAACCCCATTCACTAATATATCCATATTACCTACATTTGTGACATATTGCCAACTGGATGTGAAATGTATAAATGTGCTTTATTTCAAGTGGAGTGAAGGTGCCATGAGTGAAAAAATAAATCAGACTTGGAATTGGGGGTGGGGTGTAATTTTCTGCATGTTTTGTGTATTTACGCAATTGAGATTGTCTTTTCTCCAACTGATAACTCCAATTGATGTAAATTTGCACAAAGCACATAAAATGGACTATTCAGATCAACAGGCTTGTTGTCTAGATACATTAATCCACCTTGAGTTTGCTTATTCTGTGAAAATGTCCTTCCTTAATTTCTGTGGAAATCTGAGTTTTCCTATCCCTTGTGCTATAAGCCAACAATAGTATTATCTACATTTTGGATGGGGACCCCTCTTCAAGATTGGAGTACAGGGGAGAATCTGGTAGAAAGAGATGCAAGGGCTGGCAAAAGATGGGTGGATCCAGGTAAAATTGGGTTGATTGGCAGATGATTCAGGTGGGGGATAGTAGGGCGAAGCTAGTCACAAATGCACCTGTGATGTGGAGAAGACATTCAGATGCTGGCATACAATAAAAGTGCTGCCGTAACTCAGTGGGTCAGGTAACATCTCTGGGGAACATGGATAAGTGACGGTTTGGTTCGGGTCCCTTGAGTCTGACATAGGTGTGCTTGTTATGGAGATGTTCCAGTGATGAGTGATGGCCTGGGAGATGATGGCCTCTGCTGTGGATCTTTTGTGGCTGTAGTTGATGTGCGCCATGACCGGCCTTCGAAAGTACAGTACTTCATGATGGTAGATGTCGGACCAGTAGTCACTAAGGCTTGTTTTTCTTTAGATGATAATGATTTTCTTAAAGCAGGTGGGTTCCTCAGATTGGAGGAGGGAGAAGTTAAAGATGTGTGTGAATACTGCTGGCAGCTGGTCTGCACAGGCTCTGAGGGTAGGGCCATAAACTCCATCTTGGCAAGACCCTAACCTGCTGAACTGAATTCCTCCAACAGTTCCTTTAATGCTCAAGATTCCAATCTTGAGCATAACAGAAGGTCTTAAGTAATAGGAGCAGAATTAGGCCATTTGGCTCATCAAGTCTACTCGGCCATTCATTCATGGCTGATCTATCTCCCCTTCCTAACCCCATTCTACTGCCTTCTCCCCATAACCTCTGACACCCGAACTGATCAAGAAATCTATTGCTTCTCTTTTAAGTCAAGGTTTGAATTGAGACTGGCAGCCATAAAAATCTTACATTCTTTTAAATGATTTCTTTGGGCAATAATTTATTTTTTTAGTGTGAATTTTATGATGATGAAATGTGCTTTGATATTTTATGCAAGCTTCAGTCTTATTGAACTTTGCATAAGTACCAAATTTGCATCTACACTTTAAACTCTTGTAAGTGAAGTAACTCATGATGTTGGTGAAAAATGTTGAGTGGATGGATAACAATGACATTAGAAATTAAATGATTTCAACATTATAAACATGATTTCAACGTGTTATAATAACTATTAAGTTATTTAGATTGTATGCTTTGTATTGAAGAAACATTGCCACTCTGGTTTGTTCCTGGCCTGTGGAAGAAAACATTTTGCGGGATAAATTGCAACAAGGAATATCGGCCCTAATATTGACATGGCTGTAGATTGATGTTTGTGCGTACATGTGTACAAAGCTGGATGGAGAGATGTGGGTGAAATGTGACAGGGAGAAGAGGAATAAAGAGAAATATGGGATTCAGAGCAGGGAGATGAGCATATGGAGGAGGGGAAAGGAACAGTGACTAGTGTGGTGCGAGGTGTGGGAGAAATGTGTGGACACTGGGGGGGGGGGGGGGGGGGGGGGGTGGAAGTATTATTTGTAATTGGAAATTCAGTATTCATACCATTGGGTTGTGAGCTGCTGTGCTTCTGATTTGCATGGGACCAAGGACAGAAAGGTTGGTATAGGAAAGGAAGTTAAAATGGTTGCAACCATGAGCCAAATCAGGCTGTTGGTATCCCTGGATGGCAATGAGAGAGAAGGTGTAGGGACAGGTGTTGTATCTCCTGCGGTTGCAAGGGGAAAGTACCTGTAGAGTTGGCAGGTTGGACAAGAATGCATGAGTGAACCAAGGAGTTAAGGGGAGAGTGGTGTCTGGAAAGTAGAAGGTGGAAGGATCATGTTGAAGCTGGAAGAAATGTCAGACAATGATTTGTTGGATGGGATGAATGGTGAAATGAAAGGTGGGAACAAGGAGAATTGTAGCCTTGTTCTGTCTGTGGGGTGGGAGAGTAGGAGTAGAGCTGCGTGACACTGGAGGAGATGTGGAAGATGGCACATCTTCGGGAAACGCGGTAAGCTCGGGAAGACTCGAAGATTTTTCAACATGTTGAAAATGTCCACGAGAGCCCTGAGTACCTAGGAGCGGCCATTACCGTAAATCTCCGAGTTCGAATCAGGGCAAACTTGGGAGAACTCTTGAATGAACTCGTACAGTGGGACAGGGCTTTAATGCTCACTTTGTAAATCGTGATTATCTACTTATCTAGGTTGCTGATTGTTCTTGCTTAGATTTGATTCTGCAAGTGCTTGCTACTTTCTAGAGTTTTGCTAATGGAAATCTAGAGAAGTGGTGCAGCAAGTGGAAGAAACTTTTGGTAAGTTTAAGGTTCCAAAGTGGTTGTCTGAAACATGGATGTATTAGTAGGCATTTTCCTTGGAATATTTGTTGACTATGAAATTACAGAGTTGGACAAGCTGCCGGAAGATATGGTGAGAGGGAGGAGCCTGAAAGAGAAAGAAGAATCTTGCCTACGCATTAACAAGAACATTACATGAGATGTCTTCAACATGAATGTGTAGTTTAAAAAAAAAATTAGTTTAAAGATACAGTGGCCATCGACTCCGTGCTGACCAGAGATCCCTGCACACTAATGCTATCCTACAAACACTAGGGACAATTTCCATTTTTTTAATACTGAAGCAAATTAACCTACAAGCCTGTACATCTTTGGAGTGTGAGAGGAAACCGGAGCACTCAGAGAAAACCCACGCAGGTCATGGGGAGAATTACAAACTCTGTACAGACAGCACCCTGTATGTACACACTGTTGTACAAACAGCACAAGAGGGCGGCTCCTCCCGGCAGCGGCCTCTGCAGTCCGTCTGTCTTTTTTCTTTTTGTCTGTTAAGTGGATATCTTGGTTTTAGTTTTTATATTATTTTTAGCTGTGTATATATGGGGGGGGGGGGGGACTTTTAAATCTCTTCCCTGTACGGGGACCTGACTTTTTCCTTGTCGAGTCTCCGTTGTCGTTGGGACTAACATCGGTGGCCTCCAACCGGAATCGACCTGGGGGTCCAGTCGTAGAGCCTGCGGACTCACCATCGGCCGACCGGAGTGCGGATCGCTGTGGTGGCGCGCAGCTGCGACCCGACTTCGGAGCTTCGGAGGCTCCGGCTGCAGACCCTGTGGACGGTAACATCGGGAGCTGGTGGGTCCCTGGTGGGAGACTGCTTTTCGGAACGGCAAACTTCGCCCGCCTGAATCGAGGGGTTTAAATCGACCTTGCATTGACCGGCGCGGCTTAAACGGCCGCGGGATTTGCCATCGCCCGCCCGGGGGCTCCAACATCTAACATCAAGAGCCTCGATCAGCTCGATGCAGCAGTTTGACTGCTTGACTGCAGGAGAAGAATAAGAACAGAGAACAGGGAAGAGATAAGACCTTTGCCTTCCATCACAGTGAGGAGGTATTTGGAGATTCACCGTGATGGATGTTTGTGTGGAATTGTAATAATTGTGTGTTTTGGTTTTTTGGTTGTTTGTTGTTATGACTGCAGAAACGTACTTTCGTTTGAATTTACGTTCAAATGAAAATAAACGGCATTCTGATTCTGACCCGTAGTCAGGATAGTGCTGTAAGACAGCTGCGTCATCGTGCCATCCTTCTTGAAATCTGTCACCTGCTATAGGCACAACTAGAAATTCAAGAAAACAATGGACTCCATCAGAGATGTCTGTTAGTTGTGATCAAAGTCATAAGCAATGTGCATTTGGTATCTTTCAAAAGAAATTAAAATTAAGGCTACCAATGCTAGAAATCTGAAGTAAAAACAGGAAATGCTGGAAACACTCATCGGTTCAGGCAGCATCCGTGGAAAGAGAAACTGTTCCCGCCTCCGGATGAAAACATTTTTATTAAACTGAAATACTTCCATCATGTTTTATTTGCAACTTCATAGAAACGTAGAAAATAGGTGCAGGAGGAGGCCATTCGGCCCTTCGAGCCAGCACCGCCATTCACTGTGATCATGGCTGTTCATCCCCTATCAATAACCCGTGCCTGCCTTCTCCCCATATCCCTTGACTCCACTAGCCCCTAGAGCTCTATCTAACTCTCTCTTAAATCCATCCAGTGACTTGGCCTCCACTGCCCTCTGTGGCAGGGAATTCCATAAATTCACAACTCTGGGTGAAAAAGTTTTTTCTCACCTCAGTCTTAAATGACCTCCCCTTTATTCTAAGACTGTGGCCCCTGGTTCTGGACTTGCCCAACATTGGGAACATGTTTCCTGCATCTAGCTTGTCCAGTTCTTTTATAATTTTATATGTTTCTATAAGATATCCCCTCATCCTTCACTAACTTGTACTCTCAATACAAATAGGAATGATTATGGATCCTTCTCTTATCAGAGAACATCAACCAGAGTCAACTTGATGAATTATTTGCAGTACAGGATGTACACGCAACATTTTTGAATAAAACATTTGTCAATTCAGCACATTACTAATGACAAAGGAAATGCCACGGTCAATGCCATATATAACCTATCCAGGTGGAATATGAGGTGTTGTTCAGTGTGTTTGTCCACATGTTCATGAACGTGTTGGGCACCTCTTGAAAAGGACGGTTTCCAAGCTCAGCGCAACGTTTGTACTAAATTCTTGCATGGTCTCTCACATTGAAAACAGGCTGCTGCAATTTCTACATCAGTATACCCATGTCTAGGATTCTGATTAGTGGGAAAATGCACGCAGCTAAAATGTTGATGCTGTTGTTTCTGTTTTTTCAACTAAGCTTTCTAATGCATCAAGCATTCTGTAAATCATCTATCAAAATTCTTATCTGAGTCATTGAATAATGCTACTTTTGTGCAGTATGTTTGAATCCAATCAATATGCTTGCAAAGTTATTTTATATTAGTTAATGCCTCAACAACTACCGAACATGATACTTGCATCTGTTCTGATGAAGTGCTATGGGACTGCGAGGGCAATGTGTGGGGCAGGAGCAGGCAGATTTGACTAATTGATTAAGCCAATTGTTTGATTGATCAATCCAGAAACTGGTGAAAACAACTTGTTCTCAAAAGGAAAATTGTGTTCCCCATCCCTTCTGCAGTCAAGGACCCTTAGCAGCGGAGCAGAGAGGGCATTCACTTTCATTCCATGGTGCCACTCATGATCCTGATGCTAGGGAGATGTCCAACTCCTAGTGGAAAATTACTTTTTGAATGCATGAGCAGACCACACGATAAACTATTACAGCAATCCAGCTTTGCCAAAGTGTTAAGCATGTTCTTGGCATAAAAGCCATTATTACACCTGTGAATGTTACATGTTGTACTCCTATGGCATTTATAATCTTCTGAGAGTTCCACCCTGGGTTTCCATCTGCAATGGTGATTTGTGGGTTATCTCCTCTGATGATCTTGATGACCACTCTTTTATTAGGCCTCGTCTGAAGGCTCGTTGAAGGTACCCCTGCCCAGTAACTAGTGACTCGGGTCATTTATTCAAGGGTTGCGTAAATGAGACACGTGGTCCATCATTCCCCCTTTTCAATCCTTCATTCAACATCGGCCTCCACAATTGGAGGTGGCCATTTAGTTCCTTTTTGTGCCCAGCGAGAGAGGTCATTTACAGTTGACTTATTTCCTCAGAACTTGTGTAAAGTTGGCTTCTTTTCAAGGTTTAACTGTTTGCCATATGGTTAGAATGTGCTTTGGACATTGATTAAGCTTTGTTTTATCAGTGTTCGAATAAGATACAAAATAAACATGAATTAGTGCAAGTCCAGAGTAGCTTGAAGGTTCATGCACTGTCAAGTGATATTATTACATTTTGTATACTTGTTGTCTACTGATACCATGGATGGATTTTATAGAAGCAGAACATACATCAATTTTCTCACCGTTATACTTGAATTCCCTTGCAGCACTGATTTTTTGTTATAAAAAAGTTTCATGATCATATCAAAGTTAACTAAATTTTAAGCCTTAGTTTATCAGTTTACATTGTCCTATAATTATCCTTTTTAAAATTCATTTAATTATACTTTGATGCATTATATCTTTTGTATTTAATTCAGTTATATATCTTAAAGTTGCTTTAACATTTTATTTAAAAAACTATTTAAAAATAATTATGTAAATGGGAGGTAGACACAAAATGCTGGAATAACTCAGCGGGACAGGCAGCATCTCTGGAGAGATGGAATTGGTGACGTTTCGGGTCGAGACCCTTCTTCAGATTGATGTTGGGGGTGGGTGGGACAAAGAGAATGTAGTCGGAGAGAGTAAGGTTGGTGGGAGAACTGGGAAGGGGGAGGGGATAGAGAGGGAAAGCAAGGGCTATTTGAAGGGCTCCATGTAAATGGGAGTGCTGACTATGCATACTATTTGAATACCAGATGGACAGCTTGTATATGAGGCAAGGTTTGGGAAAGAAATATGGCACTGGTATGAAATAAATGCAGAGTGGTAGCTAATGCTGTAAAATTGGAGAGTAGTAGCATTTAGGCTGAGGATTGGGTTGGGATTGAAATGTACACTGAATATTGGTAGTTGTGTGGGGCTGAAGAAGTAATAAAATCTAGGTTTTAAGTATATTGCAAGCGACATTGAAAATGTGCATGTAGTCCAATGATTAATTTCCAGGATGCATGGGTTAATCATAAGTGACAGGAGCAGAAGTAGGCCATTCAGCCCATCAAGTCTACTTTGCTTGTCCAATGGTGGTAATAAAAACTCATCTGGATGAAATAACAAATATGCTTATAGTTATCGATACATCAATAATCTTGAAGATTTGGCGAGAAAATTCTTGAGAAAAGTTGATCTATCTGTAACTGTTGTTCAGTTATTTCTATGGTTACTGGCAAAACTGTTTTTGGATTCTGGACAAATACAGTGTATTATGTAAAATTCAAAAAATGTTATTGTGGAGTTGTATAAATGTCACAGACAGAATTGAAATTAATATGAAGAGGAGGGTGTCATTCATAAACTTATTTGGGCAGTGGTGACGGGGAATAGTTACATCCAGTGGATGGCTTGTGCCATCAGTCATTTCCCAAAGGAACCTTGCAGCAAGAACAAGACAGTGATTTCTAATGTACTGCAAAAGAGTAATTTAAAAAAACTAGCCGCTAGCTTTTGAAAACTGACGTAAATGGAGATCCAGATAAGTATCCAATATATGTTCTGCGATGACAGAAAGTGGCCCCATAATGGTTGACATTAAAGTTGTGGAAATATGCAGTTCCCTATTCAGCAACATTGCCCATAATAATTATATACAGAACAACACATTGTGCTTGTAGATACCAAAACTGTGTCTCTTTTACATTACATTTTAAAATAAACATTTTTTATTATTGCTGATCACTTGGTGAAGGGGAGAGAAGCTTACAAAACATCAGACTGATGTTTCATTTATGGCTTAGTCTAGGATAAATTTAATTAAATGTTGTAAAGGTCTTTTATTGTCACGTGTAGCAATTAAGGTACAGTAATATGCAAATTACTATATAGCCATACAATAGACAATAGGTGCAAGAGTAGGCAGTTCGGCCCTTCGAGGCTGATCATCCCCAATCAGTACCCCATTCCTGCCTTCTCCCCATATCCCCTGACTCCGCTATCTTTCAGAGCCCTATCTAGCTCTCTCTTGAAAGTATTCAGAGAACCGGCCTCCACCGCCCACTGAGACGGAGATTTCCACAGACTCGCAACTCTCTATGTGGAAAAAGTGTTTCCTCATCTCCATTCTAAATGGCTTGCCCCTTATTCTTAAACTGTGGCCCCTGGTTCTCGACTCCCCCAACATCGGGAACATGTTTCCTGCCTCTAGCGTGTCCAAACCGTTAATAATCTTATATGTTTCAATAAGATACCCTCTCATCCTTCTAAACTCCAGAGTATACAAGCCCAGCAGCTCCATTCTCTCAGCATATGACAGTCCCGTCATCCCGGGAATTAACCTTGTAAACCTACGCTGCACTCCCTAATAGCAGGAATGTTCTTCCTCAAATTAGGGGATCAAATTAGTACACAAATCAGTTTTTGCTACCAAAGTGGATAACCTCACATTTATCCACATTAAACTGCATCAGCCATGCATCTGCCCACTCTGTCCAAGTCACCCTGCATTCTCATAGCATCCTCCTCACAGTTCACACTGCCACCCAGCTTTGTGTCATCTGCAAATTTGCTAATGTTACTTTGAATCCCTTCATCTAAATCATTGATGTATATTGTAAATAGCTGGGTCCCAGTACCGAGCCTTGCGGTACCCCACTAGTCACTGCCTGCCATTCTGAAAGGGACCCGTTAATTCCTACTCTTTGTTTCCTGTCTGCCAACCAATTTTCTATCCATGTCAGCACTCTATCCCCAATACCATGTGCCCTCATTTTGCCCACTAATCTCCTTATCAAATGCTTTCTGAAAGTCCAGGTACACTACATCCACTGGCTCTCCCTTGTCCATTTTCCTAGTTACATCCTCAAAAGAAATCCAGAAGATTAGTCGAGCATGATTTCCCCTTCGTAAATTCATGCTGACTCGGACCGATCCTGTTACTGCTATCCAAATTTCATCTTTTATGATTGATTCCAGCATCTTCCCCACCACCGATGTCGGGCTAACTGGTCTATAATTCCCTGTTTTCTCTCCCCCACCTTTCTTAAAAAGTGGGATAACATTAGCTACCCTCCAATCTACAGGAACTGATCCTGAATCTATAGAACATTGGAAAATGATTACCAATGCGTCCACGATTGCTAGAGCCACTTTCTTAAGTACCCTGGGATGCAAACCATCAGGCCCTGAGGATTTATCAGCCTTCAGTCCCATCAGTCTACCCAACACCATTTCCTGCCTAATGTGGATTTCCTTCAGTTCCTCCGTCACCCCATATTCTCTGCCCACTAGTATATCAAGAAGATTGTTTGTGTCCTCCTTAGTGAAGACAGATCCAAAGTACCTGTTCAACTCATCTGCCATTTCCTTGTTCCCCATAATGAATTCACCTTTTTCAGTCTTCAAGGGTCCAACTTTGGTCTTAACAATTTTTCCTTTTCACATACCTAAAGAAGCTTTTACTATCCGGGGTCTCCTGCACTCCATGTTTACTCCCATTTCTCTCAGTCACAAACCTTCGTTCTCCCTGTATCCTTGGCGTGACAACCTCATTGTAGGTCCTGTCCAGGAAACTCTCATTATCCCGGATGGCCCTGAGGTCATCCAGCTGCTTCTCCAGTGCCCCAACACGGTCCTTCAGTAGCTGAACCTGGACACACTTACCACAGTTGTAGCAGCCAGAGGCCTCCCACATCCCGCGAGCATCACACTGACTCATCTTACCCATCATGTATTCACCGCGTCCCGTCCTCTTCAGCTGTGTGCGTAGTATCCTCTCCTAAGACTCTCGAGCCAAAGACTCACACTTTTCTCTCAAGGCACTACCTCACAAAGCTGCTCCCCGAGAGCAACCTTGCTTATGTTGGCTGATAAATTACCTGATTCACCAATTTACAAATCAAATTCCTCAGTTTAAAACTGTATTTTCCCTCTGATTCACCTTCTTTCCCACGGGTTTCAGCCAATAATCTCTTCTCCCTGCCTCTGATTGATTGTTGCTTCTCCGATCTCCACATTAGGACTGGGCTAGGACTGGCTTTTTGGCAGCACAAATACATAAAAGTTAACAAACATCCACCACTGCAGATTCCCTACATTCCTCACGGTGATGGAAGGCAAAAAAGTCCAATCTTCTTCCTCTTTATTTCTCCTGCAGTCGGGGCAGTCTAACCATCCATCAGGGCGATCAAAGCTCCCGCAGCCGGCGGTCGAAATGTCCGCGTCGGGGCGGTCGAAACTCCCGCGGTTTGGAGTTTCCGAAGTCGGCCTCTGACCAGAGACTGCGGGCTCCTTGATGTTAAGTCCGCAAGCACCCACGGTTGGAGCTCCGAGGTCGATCCCTGGCAAAGGAATCGCGGGCTCCGCGATGTTAAAGTCCCGTAGGCTCCCCGCGGTGGAGCGCTCGAAATCGGTCTCCAGCAAAGGCCTCCAACTTGTCGATGTTAGGTCGCAGTGCGGACGGAGATACGATATGGAAACAATCGCATCTCCGTCGAGGTAAGTGATTAGAAACAGTTTCTCCCAAAACCCCCCTCCCACATAAAACAATCTAAAGAACACTAAAAACATACATTTAACACGTACTACTTAAACACAAAGAAGGAAAGGATAGACAGACTGTTGGCGAGGCAGCCATTGCTGGCGCCACCCGGTGGTCCAAAATACCAGGTAATGGATAATTGCAAGACGATAGGAGGGTGGGAGGATGAAGGAGAGTTGCCGCATTATTGCCATGTTTTTTTAAATGTTTTTTTTTAGCGTACGCACCCTTGATTTATTAACTAATTTTTATTTTGACCAATAGTTAAGAGGTAGAAAGGGAGAGTGTAAGAGTCCTCGATAATAATTGCATTGTATTGTAACAAGATCAGATTCCAATGTAATTTTGTTGTGCACGACTGGTACAATCTCATCTATTTCTACAACTGCTGCTGCAGTAGAGTTTCCCAGCACATCTATGTCAACAGAGATCATTGTCAACCATGCTGGCAGCTGCACTGAAACAGACCGCAGTACGATCAAAACGGCTTGCCATGCAGTGGTTTTTGGAGGCAGGTGTTGAGCAACTGATTACTATCTTTGAAGATGACAATCCTAATTTGAAATACGGTGTTAGATCTGATTGCAGGATGCAACATGCCAATCTTTGATGGAGTCAACTGTATCAGATGACAGATCTGTCTAGATGATCATCAAAACTTTAAGATTTTTAATCGGCCATCTGGGAGCAGTAACAGGAAGAACCTTTGCCATCAACATAACCTTTCTCGAGCTTTAATTCACCAGCTCCATCATAATTTCAGCAACTGTGACAGTGCTGGCTCTCACCCCCTGTAGACTATTCCTAAAGGCTACCAAGAGGACAAAGTGATGATTCTTCGCTAAGCTGGAGCCGTAGGCAGATGCGAAACATGTGGCAGGGCTTGTCGCTAACACCTATAATACAAAACTGGCTCGTGGAGGAGCTGCAGCATGTCTAGATGAACCCGATGCTTTTCAAGGACGTTCAATAAGGAGAACAATGACATAACTGCACAAGCCTCCGGAGCCCACGATGATCCTGGAATCTTGGATTTGGCGGCTAATGTCAGAGTATCCTTCAAGAAGGTGCATCAAGAAGATGTGTGGTGCCCAGAAGATGCATTGGGCTGAGTGCTAAAGACCTGTGCGGACCAACAATACTTCTGTAGTCTAAGGCTCCTACCTGCTTCGAAAGGGCATGGAATCATACAGCACAGAAACAGGCCCTTTGGTCCAACTTGTCCATGCTGACCAAGATGCCACATCAATCTGACCAAGATGCCCCATCTATGTTAGTCCTACCTACCTGCATTTGTCCCTTATTCTTCTAAACCTTTCCTATCCATGTACCTGTCTAAATGTTTATAAAATGTTGTTATTGTAACTGCCATAATTACCTCCTCTAACGGGCAGTTCCATGTATCCATGTGTGAAGAAGTTGCTCTTCTGGTTCCCAGTGTTCCTGGACCAGGTGAGACTGTCTGTAATTTGCACTCCGAGGAACTTTATGCTCTCCACTCTCTCCACCGTGGTGCCACTGATATTGAGGGGTGTGTGTTTTGGCTGCGCCCTCCTGAAGTCGACAATCATCTCCTTTGTTTTGTCGATGTTTAATGCTAAATTGTTGATGCCGCACCGGTCCACCAGTTGTTTGACTTCCTCCCTGTACATCGATTCTACCTGAGAAAGCTCAAAACAGGCCTCACTCCCTACCAACATCCTCAGGACTTTTTACAGGGGCACAGTGGAGTCTGTACTCACGTACTGCATTAACATGTGGTACTCCAACTGTAACTACTCAGACAGGAAGGCTCTGCAGAGGGTAGTGAGGGGAGCAGAGAGGATCATTGGCGTCTCCCTACCCTCGGAAAAAGAACTGTTCCAGAGCCGCTGTTTGAAAAAGCTCTGAGAATAGCTAAGGACAAACTGCACCCCCTCCACACACACCTGGATCTCCTGCCATCAGGCAAGAGATACCGTAGCAGCAAAGCCCCGACTACCAGACTGCTAAACAGCTTCCTGCCACAGGCTGTGAGGCTGCTAAACAGTCACTCCACCTGATTCTGCCGCTTTGCACTGACAATTTAATAACTCCGGCACTGGCCACTCAAATCAGCTGCCCTGGAGATTTTAATGACTGTTTTTACTGTATTTTAATGTTGCTGTTTTACCTGCTTTTAATTATTTATACTGTTTCATCAGGGACTGGATTGTTTTTACTGTTATTATGTGTGAAATGTTTAAGTTTTATGTGCGATGCTCCGGTATTCCCTGGGAAACGTCTTCTCATTTTGCACTGTACAACTGTTGCTTTGCAAGATGATAATAAAGGTTGATTGATTGATTGAGATCCATCAATTCCACAACACTCACCAGGCACTCACTGTGAAGTTCCTGCCCTGGTTTGATTTCCCCAACATTTTAACAAGTTCCAGTCTAATTCCATCGAAGTTGGCCTGCACTTCAGAATTTTAACTTGTGGGCCCCGCCTTGTCTGTATCAATAACTATTTCAAAGTTAATAAAACAGTGATTGCTCTCACTCACACTTCAGTCACTTGCCCTTCCCAATTTCCTAAAACTCAAGTTTTGTCCTCTCTTTTGTAAAGCCCACTACATATTACCTGAGGAAACTAACCTGAATACATTTGACAAATTCCACTCTGCCTAAGCCCTTGGCACTTTGACAGTCCCAGTCTATATAGGGACTGTCAAATATATAGATAAACCCCCTACTATCATAACCCTATTAGTCTTGCAGCTGCCTGCAATCTCCCAACATATTTGTTCTTCTAATTCCTTTTGATTATTTCACGGTCAATTGTGCACTCCTTACGAAGTGACCACCCCCCTCCCCACCCCATTCCTCAGCTCCACCCATATCCTTCACTATATGAACCATCAGTAATATCGTGTTACTGCTGCTTTGACGTTCTCTTTGATCAATAAAACATCACCCCCTCTTACCCCTACCACTATCTCGCCTGTAGCACCTGTACCCTGGAACATAAGGCTGCCAGTCCTGTCCCACCCTTAGCCAGGTGTCTACAGACCTATGCATGCCCTGAGTGCATCCGCCATACCCGTTGGACTTCCCACATTAAAATAAATGCAAGTCAATCCAACTGCCCTTCCTCTTTCCCTGCTGTGCCCCTGTCTATCTTGTCCACTGAACTTGCTTTCATCCCCGCAGGCTGCCAGCCACTGGCCTGTCTCAGTCCTGCTGCATTGAAGCTGCTCTTGGGCATCTATTGTACCGATACCTAAGAAGTGCATGGTGATTTGCCTCAATTACTTGTGCATCCACCGCAATGGACTACTTTATGGCCAAATCAACGGCCTCAGCAATGATTGGGAAGGAACTGCAGATGCTGGTTTACATCGAAGATAGACATAAAATGCTGGAGTTAGTCAGTGGGTCAGGCAGCATCTCTGGATAGAAGAAGGTTCTCGACTCAGCGTCACCCATTCCTTCAATCCAGAGATGCTATCTGTCACGCTGAGTTGCTCCAGCATTTTGTGTCTGCCTCAGAAATTATCTGGGTCTGCTTTAATTTGCCTTTGGTGCAACGTCAATAGCATTTGCTTTATCACTGGCTCCCCACTCTGTTCTATGCTATCTGGATAACAGAAATATTTATGTTAGGTTGTTGATCATTGGCTACAGCATGGCATATAATACTATCGTCCCCTCCAAGCTCCATGACCTGGAGCTCTATAACTTCCTTTGCAACTCAACCCTTGATGTTATCGGCAGACCACAATCAGTGCAATCGGTAACGTCTCACTGACCATCGACGCAGGTACATCTCGGGGCTACATGCAGAGCCTCCTGCTCTTCTCCCTTTACACACATGACCTTGTGGCTAAGCACAGTTCCAATGCCGTCTACAAATTCGTGGACAACACCACTATTTTTGGCCAAATCATAGGTGGTGATGAGTTAGCGTAGAGGTGTTGGATGGAATACCTGGTTGAATAGTGCCACAACACAATTTCTCTCCAAAAATCAACAAAACCAAGGAAGTATTCGATTTCAGAAAGGGGAAGTCAGGCGTCCATTTGCGACTTTTCATTGGTAGGTTGTTGGTGGCGAAAGTTATCAGCTGACCAGTCCTTGGCTCAGCATGTAGATACTATCACAAAGATGGCCTTAAGACATAGGAGCAGAATTCAGCCATTTGACGTGTTAGCTCCGCCATTCAATTATGGTTGATCTATTTGTCCCCATTCTCCTGCCTTCTCACCGTAACCTTTGACGCCCTTACTAATCTATCAATCTCCACTTTAAAAATACCTAATGAGGCCCTTGTGCTGAATGTTTAATCAATGGAGTAAATACGACGGAGGTGGACTAACTGGAGGGATGGAATGGAGTCTTTATAGAAAGTAATTTTGGAGAAAATGACTGAATATTGCTGTATGGCCTATTGAATCTCAAACATCAGCTAATTGCTAGAAGAGGTTGTTGACAGTACTTCCAAGCAGCACTTTTGTTTCGCTCATAAACTTCTCTCTGATGACCAGTTCGGGTTTTGCAGGTGAAGAATGTGTGAAGAATTTCACCCCCGGTGAAATAGCCAAGGGTCATAAAAGAAAAAACACTCCAATGGTTGTTGGAAGTGTATCACGTCTACTCCCAACTTTGGTTTACAATAACCTGGATTGAAACACTTCTGATTATGCAAGCTTTGATAAATGAAGACAAATTAAATCTTCTGTGACACTCTATCTGTACTGGGGAAAAATGCAATAAGCAAATGCATTGGCCAATGTTACATTACCCTTTCTTTCTAAGTTATATATGTAACCCTGTGTACTTGTGGCTGCCAAGGTCGCCAATATGCTAATCATCTGGTGATGTGCACCTTCCACTAATTGACCCAGGCTGCAGTGTATTCATATGGGAGGCCTGTTTTATATTTATTAATTCATCTTTGGCTATTTTTGGTTATCAATCTAACTTATTTTATTTACTTGACCTTGCGTCTATAATTTGTGCTATCCCTTTGACTTCAAGATCCTGGGATATATCAAGTTTCTGGACCACTTGACCTCCTGAATACAGGAATTCAACTAGAACTGTTTGTACATCATGCTTACATTGTAATTGTAATTAATTTATTAGCCAAGTATGTAAACCTACAAGGAATTGGATTTGCCAACGGTCATACAAAAAAGCATGAAGATACATAACCACATAAAAATTAAACATAGACTTAAACAGCCACCACAACGGCGTGTGAGAATCCCCAGAGCACACAGCATAAGCGGAGACCCACAGCCATCAGTTCAATGTCCGGGCCACACACGCTGCTTCACCATGATGTGACCAGAGTTGGAACGACCGCTGTCACTCTTTCTGCAGTCCCTGTCCGCCTGAACAGTCAGAAACCCATCCACACTCGCACTAGACTACGGGATGTCCTCATGGAGCTTTGTCCCCGCAAAACACCGAGATCACTGCACTCACGGCATTCCCTCCGAATCCTCACCAGTGCAGGCAGCATGTCCATCTTGTTTTTTCAGCGACCTCACATTCCCCATTGTGATGGAAGGCAAATAACTTATACCTTCTTTCCTCCTTTTCTCCCACGGTCGGGAGATCAAAACTTTCGCAGTCGGGGCGATTGAAGCTCCCGCAGTCGCGATCGAAACTCCCGCGATCGGGGCGGTCGAAGCTCCTGTGGTTGGAGCTCCCGCAGTCGATCCCTAACAAAGGGACCACCAGCTCCACGATGTTAAAGCCGCAGTGCAGACGGAGATACGATGAAAAAGTTGCATCTCTGTCGAGGAAAGAGATAAAGGTTTCCTCTAACCCCCCCACCCCCACCCCCACCCCCACATAATACAAAAACTAAAGGTACACCAAAAACATACAAGTAAACACAGACCAAAACAGCAAAAGAAGAAAAAGATGAACCAGGCTGTTGGCGCGGCTGCCAGGTACGGCACCACCTAGGTGTTATTTATCGTGGTATTCATTTTACAGACTACAGGTCTACATTTAAATCACACTTTTTAAAATACATAGGGTATGAATCTGTGTTTTTTGCTCAGAATCATCGATGTGCTGTTTAATTTGCAGTCTGTGATCTAGTGAACAAGTCCTTTGTCACTAAGGAGATGTTATTCTGTTTAATGTTAGGCGATTATCACAATGAAATTGTTTGATGCGGGGGGGGGGGAGGGGGGTAGTGCTTCCACACCTCGAAAAAAAAATTCCTTAAATAGAATCCCAAATTACCTGGAATTTGTTGGTATTTCCTGAAATTTTCAAAAATGCTTCCTGTGCTATTTTTTTCTCTCTGTGGGCACACAAAACAGAACAAGGCAAACAGATCTATGTAACTACACCGTATCTGCTTGTTTCTGTTACTCACTTGTACAGTGTTATGCAAGGCAGCTTTCGTTGTCTTCGTTTTGTCAACCTGCTCTCATGTGTCTCAGTCTCTGCTCTGTCTCCCTCCCTCTCTCCCTCCCACCCTCCCCCATTTTCCCTCTCCCCCTTTCCCTCCCTCCCTCCCTCTCCCCCCTCCCTCCCTCCCTCCCCAATGTCTAAATTTATCAATTATTTTCAAAGGTTGATAGATGAGTTTACTCTTGTAATGATTCTGATGCAGGTACAGCAGACAGTGAAGAAAGCGAATGGCATGTTGGCCTTTATAACAAGATGAATCGAATATAGGAGCAATGAGGTCCTTCTGCAGTTGTACAGAGCCCTAGTCAATATCAATACAATTAGTCTGAAGAAGGGCCAGAATGACTGCTGGGGTCCCTGGATGGAGTCAAGGGAGGAGGTATAAGAACAGGCGTTACATCTCTTAGGGTTGCAGGGGAAAGTACCTGGGGAGGGAGTGGTTTGGGTGGGATGAGTGAACAAAGGAATTGCCGCGGGTGCAGATTTGGCAAAACTGATGCAGATGGGAAGATGTGATTAGTGGTGGGATCCCTTTTGAGGTGATGAAAATGTCAGAGGATGATGTGTCGGATGCGGAGGCTGGTGGGGTGAAATGTGAGGACCAGGGGATCTTTGTTCTTGTTGCGTCTGAGGGAGTCGGAGCAGAAGAGACATGGGTGAGGAATCCATCCATGACAGCTGGTGGGAAACTCTAGGTTTCTGTGTATAACATTTACAATATAAACACTTCCATTTATATACTTTTATTCAGCTTTGCAAAATCTCCCAAATGCTTTTGTAGTCAAACAAGTTATTTTGGAATACAGTTACTGCTATAACATATGAAAATATATTGGTGAAATAGGATAATTGTTAGCTTGGTTTTCTATAATGACTTTCTATGTCAAGAAATTAAACGTGGCAATAAGTGAATAATTCAGTTTTCCAATCGTAGCATGTATGGATGTTGTGGATCTGAAAACAAATATTGCAGTTGCTAGACATTTTCAAGCAAAATACTGAATTGTCCACTGAACTTGTTGCTGCTTTTTGGTATGAACAGACAAGATAATTTTTCATTAAATGTTCTAATTTTACGCATGACCTCAGCCAATGGGTGGTAAGGCTCTTAACAGCAGCTTTCCATTGAATCATCACAATAAGAAAGGACCACGTTAGCTCAATCTTGGAATCAAAATGTACCAGTTTAAGTGTTCTACAGTAAGTTTTTTTCAACAGACATTTTTCCCCCACTCGTATTTTACTAAATTATTCACCATATTTGCTCAAATCTGAAGTTCTTTTACCTCATACAGGCAGCTGCCATGTTGATCCATGCCCATCTACAATATTCAATATTCCCCAGTTTCATAATTATGATCTGTGTTGTCTTCTGTTGTCTAAATTTTAACAATCCCTTTGTCATCCCAGATCCAATGGTTACTTTATGATGGGTGGGTGGCCCGATTTGCTGAATCACTGGTTAATTTGGACTAATAAAGAAACGGCCATTGTCAACCTACAAGCGGTGGAAGTTTAATCCATTAGTTCAAACTTCCTGGTGCACGAATACCCGGAGGTGGGCAGGAATTTGGCCGTCACTTCTACGGTGTGGAGATAGGTGACAAATGTACTTAAAATTGATTGCATTAAAAAAAAAAGTAAGCTAGTCATCTGTGAATGTCACACCAAGGGAACTGCAAGCAAGACCCTTGGTTTGTTCTGAAAGTGTATTTAAGGGCCTGTCTCACTTTCACGACCTAATTCACGACCTCTGCCGAGTTTGCCCTTGATTCAAACTCGCAGCATGGTCGTCACGAGGTCATAGGAGGTCGTAGGTAGGTTGTGATGCTAGTCGTAGGTACTCGTGGCATCAAGTAGGTCGGGAAGTTTTTCTAGCCTGATGAAAAATGTCCACGAGTAAAAAAGGTTGTGAATTAGGTCGTGAAAGTGGGACAGGCCCTTTATCAGCAGCTGGTTGGAAATTGGATATGTCTTCTGAGGTAGCGATGCTAATTTTCATTTGTTCATTTTGCGGTTGCAGCATTAGGTGGTAGTTTTGGGCTCAGAAAATTCCAAGCAACAATGTCCCTCCAACACTAATGACAAAATGATCACACTTCCCTGGATTTTATGCCCCCCCCCCCCAAAGAAAAAACAAGATTGGGTGACCTTTCTTTTTCTCTCAATGTCGTTCAGTGTTAACTATTCTCTTGAGACTGTCCCTGCATCAAATAATAGTCATGTCATCAAAACTAGCTGTACAGTCACTGTGGATAATTCTTATAGGACAAAGGAAAGAACAAGCTCATTATTAGCTGATATTTTAAAGATCACTGATAAATTGGACCATACACGTTACTGTCAAAGCTGATATGTCATTAGCTTTATTTTAAAAAGGGACAAATATTTTGAAAAATGGTAAATATATTGAGAAATCTAGACTTTTCATTAACTCTTTTTTTTCTCTTGATTGCATGGAAGCATTTCACAGTTCGTCAGAAACTGGAAGAGGGCTGAATTGGTGACAGCAGCTTCTGGATATCTGTGTAAAGCCGCAGCAGTGTGACTCATTAATGTGAGTAGTTGGAAATAGGGCGAAAGTGGTGCTTGTCTGGTTGGACTAGTAATGAGCAATGGAAGGCATCGAGATTTTACTCTGCCTGCATGCAGATTCTCAGGGAGGTGGCGGGGGTTGGGTGGCGATTACCTGGCGAGTCAAGAATGAGCTGATAAAGCCATTATTATTCAAGCAGTACGGGCAGCACAGTGGCGCAGCGGTAGAGTTGCTACCTTACAGCGCTTGCAGCGCCGGAGACCCGGGTTCGATCCCGACTACGGGTGCTGTCTGTACGAACTTTGTACGTTCTCCCTGTGACCATGTGGGTTTTCTCAGTGATCTTCGGTTTCCTCCCACACTCCTAAGACGTACAGGTATGTAGGTTAATTGGCTTGGTGTATGTGTAAATTGTCCCTAGTGTGTGTAGGATAGGGTTAATGTGCAGGGATCCCTGGTCGGTGCAGACTTGGTGAGCCGAAGGGCCTGTTTCCGCGCTGTATCTCTAAACTAAAGTAGGATGCTTTAAGTCCACTTGACTCCACTTCAGGTCCAGTTAGTTTACACTAGCATATGATTTCCATAATGAATGATGTAAAAATATATTTCTGTACCACCCTATTTAACACATACAGCAATGTTTTTGTGCTGAAATTTAAATCATATAGTCACAAAGACTGGTAATCATTGTTCATGTTTATTTGAACCATGGAGCTTTATTTGAACCATGGAGTCTTTTTGGACAGAATGAAAATGGGAGTCAATTAGATACCTCGGGGTAAGAGGAAGATTTATTTTGCTGTAAATATTGGCGAACTGAGTGGGTTTTATCAACAATCTAGTAGTTTTATGCCCACCATTACTGATGCTCGCTTTTCATTCCAGATGTATATCATGGCTTGAATGTTAAATGCCTTTTCCTTGGCTGTAAGAGTGAGATTGGAACTGGTGACCAGATCAGTTGTCTAGGTGTCTGGATATTGGTCCAATAACGTAACCATTATGCCACTGTATCCTTAGTATCATCTGTAGCTGGGAATGCTGCCATATTTTTAGAAATCCTCTGAACAGGTATTCAAAAGCAAAGCCATAGATTGTCACATATACTGTTTCTTCACACACTCTGAGATGCTTTTACAGCATTTAATGTGCATTTTTATTTATGATCCGCTCTGTTCTTGGATCTGGACTAAGCAACATAATTCAACTTCGTGTCCCCAAAAATGTTTCGTTAAGCAGCACATTCAACCAGCTTTTCTAACAATTGTATCGTGCTGTGGCTGATAACAACTCCTGCGACACTCACAGATTGTAGTTTCTAAGGAAACCAGATTTATTGGTCATTAGCTACAGTTCGTTGCAACTATTCTGATTTTTATTGTTTGAATTTAGATAAATGGAATAATAGTGAAAATCCATTTAATGCAATTTGCTTCTGTGGATGAGTTGATCTTATTCATTTTCTTCCTTAAGACTTTCTTCCTAAACACTAAGACTGTTCTTCCTAAAGACTGCGAAAATAGATCATTAGCTTTGATTTTTACCAAATCTGTATGCTTAAGATCTATTCAAACAATTCCTAAGAATGCGATGAAGCCTATTGAGCAAAAAGGTGGATCAATTCCTTGTGAATTGATGGCTAATATGTATTATATCCAAGGGATATATTAAATATACAAGGGAGGTGCCGTGGTAGTCTGGCGCGCTGATCTCTACAAGGCTGAGGCCACACGCCAACTCAGAGGTGTCTACCTCTGAAGAAGGGCGTTGGCCCGAAACGTTGCCTATTTCCTTCGCTCCATAGATGCTGCCGCACCCGCTGAGTTTCTCCAGCATTTTTGTCTACCTTCGATTTTCCAGCATCTGCAGTTCCTTCTTGACCATTTTATCTACTCCACTGTGATATCTCCTCAAGGTATGCCTACTTTGAAGAAATTCTCCTCCTCCCTCCAAACACAGTTTTACAACCTCCTCTCTGACTGCCCCCCCTCACCACTGGAAACTGGAGGAGCAGAACCTCATATGGGCAGTCTGCATCCCAGTGGCCTGAACATTGACTTCTCCAATTTCCAGCAACCCTTGCTGTCTCCTCAGCTCTCCCTCTTCCCTCTGGATCCTCCTCTTCCTTTCTTCTTCCCACCCCCCCCCCCCCCCCCCCCCCACCCTGCATCAGTCTGAAGAAGGGTTTCGGCCCGAAACGTTGCCTATCTCCTTCGCTCCATAGAAGCTGCCGTACCCGCTGAGTTTCTCCAGCATTTTTGTCTTCCTCCTACTTATCGTTGGACCATGACCCCACAGACGAGCACCAGGCCACTATCTCTAGCACCATCACTGACTTCCATCAACTCCGGCTCCCTGCCCACCCAAGCCTCCAACCTCATCATTCCCCAGCCCCGCACGGCCCGATTTTACCTTCTTCCAGTTTGCACCTCAGTAGTATGAACATTTACTTCTCTAATTTCAGGTAGTCCCTACTTTCTCCTCCCCTTCTCAGCTCTCCCTCAGCCCACTGTCTCCTCCGCTTCCTTTCTTCTTCCCCTCCCCCACCCCCCTCCCCCACCCCCTCCCCCCCCCCCCCCCCCCCCCCCCCCCCCCCCCGACCCTCATATCAGTCTGAAGAAGGGTATCTATGTATGTATTGTTGATCTATGTACCACTGTTTGTAGCAAGTTAGTACCTGAACTAATGTAAAGCGCTTTGGTCAACGAGAGTTGTTTTTAAATGTGCTATAGAAATAAAATTGACTTGACTTGACTATTTCCTTCGCTCCATAGATGCTGCCTCACCCGCTAAGTTTCTCCAGCATTTTTGTCTACCTTGTATTATATCCAAATAGCTTTACTAAGATTCCGTGCTATTGGGTGATATTCCACTAAACATAAATCTAATTCATTGCTTGAGTTTTAAAATAGTGATAATTATTGAAGTTGCTTTATTGCTTATGTTTTGTGGAGTCTATAAAATCGATATACACTGTCATATTTGGATTTAATTATTTCCATTCAAGGCATCTGGCCAAAATCCACCATTGAACGTTAGATTTCTGTGACTGTCTTGAGGTTATGAGAAAGCAAGATGTCTGCCTGCTCCTGCCCCACAGAACTCATCTCCAAATACCTTTACTCCATCTTATCTAGTCACCCCATCCCCGTCCAGTCCATTCTGTCCTACATTTGAGACATCTCACACTACCTTCAATACTTTTCAATTCCTAGGCCCCCATTGCCTCATCTTTACCATGGACGTCCAGCCCATTTACAATTCCATTCCCCACCAAGCAGGTCTCTAGTCTCACTGGTTCTTCATTTTCCCTCTTCTAGCACTCTCCCCCGCCTGGTAGAACTTGTCCTCGCCCATAACAACATCTCCTTTGACTCTCACTTCCAGTTAAAGTTGTAGCCATAGGCACTCGTACAAGCCCCAGCTTTGTCTGCCTTTTATTGATGATGTCAAACAATCTTTGTTTCAAACATACACCCGCACCATCCCCCTTCTCTGCTATATTGACGACTGTTTCGGGGCTGCCTCCTGCACCTATGCAAAACATGTTGATTTCATTAACTCTACCACTAGCTTCCATCCCCCCCTTAAATTCACTTGGATTATATCTGATACCTCTTTCCTTTCTTGATCTCTCTGTCTCCATCACAGGAGACAGACTATTAGTTGATGTCTACTACAAACCTATTGACTCACAGTTATCTGGATTGCACCACCTCCCAACCTGTCTGTTGCAAAGATGCTATTCCCTACTTTCAATTTCTCCATCGCATTTACTCCCAAGATGAGGCTTTCCATTCTAGAACAACTGTGATGTCCTCTTTCTTTTGGTAAATGTGGTTTTCCCTCTGCTGTTATAGATGGATCCCTCACCAGCATATTCTCCTTGTACCGTAGTTTTGTTTCACTTCCCCCTCCACTAGACGGAATCAGGATAGAATTCCCCTGGTTCTTGCCTTTCACCCTGCTAGCCTCCGCATCCAACATATCATTCTTTGATATTCCCGCCACCTTCTACATGATCCATGATCAGTTGCTTCTTCCCCTTTCCACAGAGACCACTCCCAAAGCAATTCCTTGAGTCACTCATCCTTTCCCAAAACACCCCCACCTCAGGTACTTTCCCCTGCAAACGCTGGATAAGTGATAGCTGTCTCTATATCTCCTCCTTCCCATCCATCCATGGACCCCAGCAGTTATTCCAGGTGAGACAGAGGTTCATGTGCATCTAATCTTATCTACTGCATTTGGTGCACCCAATGTGGCTTCCTGTATATCAGCGAGACCAAGCGTAGACTAGGTAACCTTTTCACCGAACACTTGCGCTCGTTCCTCCAAGGTCTGTTGGTTCTCCCAGTTGCTAACCATTTTAACTCTCCTTCCCGTTCCCATAACGATCTTTCTGCCCTGGGCCTCCTCCGTTGCCATAGAGAGGCCACACACAAATTGGCCACAGCACCTCTTATTCCGCTTGGGTATCTTACAGCCTCAAAGTATGAATAGATGAATTATCCAATTTCCTGTAGCCCACCTGGTTGCATGGCCATTTCTCCTCTCCTCCCCTTTTTCCCCATCCTCTTCCACCTATGTTCCTTCTTCTGGCTTTGCATTCCGTGCCTTTTCAATTCTTATGTCTCTCTACCTTGTGCTTTTTGGCTTTTCATCTCTGGCCTTTGTCCAACCATCTGCCAGTCAATAACCCCACTCTCCTGTATCCACCTATCACTTGCCAAACGTTGTCCCACCCCCACCTCTATTCCAGCTTTCTCATCCCCCACCACAATCAGTCTGAGGAAGATTCCTGATGCAAAATGCCGCTATCCGGGACCTCGAGAGCTGCTGCCTGACCTGCCGAGTTATTCCAGCTCTTTGACTTTTTTATTCTTCCACCTCTGGCATAGCCTGCCTTGTATATTTAGGATATTATATCTCATAAATACATTGCAAACACAAGACAAATTGACTTCCAAGATTGATCAACATTACTGTGGCCAAGAAAGTATCGAGGTTTGTCCCTATACTTTCAAAACATTTCAGCTAGATTGACCATGAGAATAATATTGCGTAAACTCCGGAACGTTACTACTCTAATTACTCTTAGACTTTGAATTTGAGTTATTAGACTGAGTTATTTCATATCCTACCTCTCCAATGCAATTGATTTCTCACCTATCTATTATTGGAGGAAACTCAAATTCGTGTTACCGCATATATTTAATTTTAGTGATACACTGAACTGATAACATAGACTCTGATATTTGTTTTGTAAGTTAACTGTTCAGTAATTGTTGTTGTTCAAATTACTAGGTAATCTGACCAAGGCCTTTGGATACAAGCTCCTCTTGTGCTGTTAAGCAACCATGGTCATCAAACAAGGTAAGAGTGTTAAGCAAAATTAGAAGTACAAATGTAGAAATCCACTAGGGTAGGAAAGTTATAAACATTATGGATATGAATCCAGTAATATAGGGAAAAAATGTTTTGTACAGTGTATGAACGTTGGCATGCCAGGGTTTCTTATCCATCCCTAATTGCCCCAGAACAGTTAAGAGTCAACCGTTTTAGTATATCTGTTGCTGCATTTTGGCTCAATTAGGAAAAAGTGACAGACTCTGAAGAACTTCAATGCATGTGGATTTTATGACTATCAACGTAAAACAGCTTTTTGCTAAATTCCATATTCCGATGCAAGGAACTGCAGATGCTGGTTGACAAAAAATTGGACAAAATGCTGGAGTAACTCAGCAGATCAGGCAGCATCATTGGAGAACATGGATAGGCAATGTTTTCACGTTTCTGGTCAAGATGGAAGAGTACAGGGTTTGGGGAAAGGGAGGCGAGAAAGTGGGAGAAATCGGTACACAACCAGGTGGAGCACAGGGAAGAGAAAGGGAAATAAAAAAGGGAGGCGGGAAGAGAGGTAGGTAAATTACAATTTGAAACATTGCATGGAGAATCATTCTGAAAAAATGTACCTCCCCTGCTTAGTTACAGTGGGAATCCTGATATTCCATGCTCCATAGCTGATTTCTGTTGGGCTGGAAGTATCAGTGGCTGTTACATTGTTTAATAGAATATTGTTGCACAAGTATCAATAGAAGTGATTGCTTGTCAATTTTCAAAGCAACTGTTAAGTGGCTTCTTGAAAAATAAAACTGGTAGCCTAAGTTCTTAAGAGACAATGTTGTCTGATCACTGCAGGGAGATTACATGTAAACCGTTTGAGTTTCAAAACTGGTTGTCATTTAAATACAAACTTTATGAAAGCTTATTTCTATGTATGGTTTTGATAAATTAGGCCTTTTTAACCTGAGGAAGATCTGTATTTACGACCTAATTAAAGGTGAATAACTTGTGAGCTTAACCTGCTTTATCCCTATGTCTTTAATTATTGGTTGGGCAATTAATATTTAACTTGGATGTGATTTTGAGATTCAGGGCATGATTTATAATCTAGTTTCTTTGGCAGTTTGCCAAGGGAATTGGTTACACAATAGTATGTAACCATCATTATGAAGGCTGGAAAGAAAACATAATCAATTTTATTGGTACAGTTGCTGCTTGTGCTTAAAACTGGAGGAGGTTGACTTTTGGTGAGGATTTAAGTCTTCCTCTATTCTTGGGATATATTTGGCAAGGTCATAGAATCCATTGTTCTATGGTTTTGTTCTTTGGATGGGCAGCAACTGCTCTTGTACAAGTTGAAGCCATTGAAGACATTTTTTAATGCTATCAATCGATTCCAGATAGATGTTCCCCCCCCCCCCCCCCCAATAAATACCTGTAAAGTAATTAAAATGATGCCATAATGTTGCATGTAAAGCAACGTACCTAGTTACAATGGCACGGTTTTTCCATTTAGTTAAAACCGTGATTCATTTTGATTAGTTTATCTGCTGGCAAAGTGTATTTCCTCGTGAGATTTGGGCACCAAAGCATTTGGAGATTACAAGGTTTGGAAGTAAATGTTCTTTTAACAGATATGAAAAACCATTTGCTTTGTCCAATTAAACTATCTTAAAGTAATAGAATAAGATGACAATATGAACAGTGAACATGTATAGTTCTAAGTTGCAAAGTACACATCTGAAATGCACAATCTGTTTTTTGCATCAATTATATTATCGAGCAATCCAACATTCCATGTTGTAAAATTCTTAGTGAAAGGGTTATTTGAAAGTAGCCTAGTCTTTAACAGAGGAAAATGTGCTTGGGTAAGGAGACATTGTTGATTTCACTTAATTCCTCTAATCAATGACTAAAATATAAATGTGTGAAATATGCATATTTTGGTGATATGGGAAGTTAGTTGTGCTGTAATGCTTGTTTCCATAACATGAATTGTCTATAATGCAAGTGATGAGTCATGGAACACTATTTGCATTGTGGGCTGAATTGGTTCTAATGTGATTTCAACCAGGAACTGGAGAACCACTTAGGGTGCAGAGAGTTTTAATGACAACTAGACCAGGTGGGACCTGTTGGGTCCCGCCCCCCAACGCTATGGGTGGGGGGGGCAGCATCACGCGGGGGGGGCTGGTCCCTGTACGCAATATTCCACCACTCACCCATTGCTCCCAACTGCGCAGGCGCGGCTGACAGGTTCCCGCTGTGACATAGAAGATGGAGGCATTACTGTGCAGGCTAAGTGTAGACCCGTTGGGTCTGCTCCCCCAACGTAAAATTCCACCACTCACCCACAATATTGCAACACTCACCCATAGCCCCCAACTGCGCAGGCGCGGCACATTTCTCCTCATCCCCCAGCACTCCCTCCCCCTCCTCTTCACCCTCCCTCTTCAATCCTAGAGAGGGAGGGGGGTGGCAGAGAAGGAGGAGGGTGGCAAAGAGGGAGGGGGGTGGCAGAGAGGGAGGGGGTGGCAGAGAGTGAGGGGGGGGGGCAGAGAGGGAGGGGGCAGAGAGGGAGGGGGGCAGAGAGGGAGGGGGGCAGAGAGGGAGGGGGCAGAGAGGGAGGGGGGCGGCAGAGAGGGAGGGGGGCGGCAGAGAGGGAGGGGGTGGCAGAGAGTGAGGGGGTGCAGAGAGTGAGGGGGGGGGGGCAGAGAGGGAGGGGGGCAGAGAGGGAGGGGGGCAGAGAGGGATGGGGGCGGCAGAGAAGGATGGGGTGGAGAGTGGGGTAGAGAGCGAAGGGGGTAGAGAGGGTGGGAGTGAGGGTAGATAGGGAGGGGGCATCTCCCTCTACCACCCCACTCCCCACCCCATCTCCCTCCTCTTCATTTCCCTCACCCTCCTCCCCTCACTCCCATTCCCTGCCCCAGGACCTACGCAGGTCGTATAGCAGCGCCATGGCCTGGAACTCGGCCTGGTTCTCGTACTCAGCCCAGCCCTGACTTGGTTCCAGCGGCGGCTGTTTTTTCGGCCCTGGGCTCGGCTCTCATTCCAGCTCGAGCACCAGGCTCGGCTCCAGCCAGGGCCCGGCACCACCCTCGCCACCAGCGGCCGCCAGGCAAGTGCGCTGCAGTGCCCCTCCCTCCCGGAGTGTTCCGTCCTGCCTTGCAAGTCGACTATGACGTCACTCGGGTTTTATCCCCTTTTTAAAAAACTTTAAACGATTAAAAAGTGCGCTAATATAGGCGGGAATGCGACGGGAAGATGTTTATCACCTCTACGGGAACAATGTGAGCAGAATGTGTGAAAATGGGATGGCTGTGGCCTAGCGTTTGGAAGAAAATAGGAAAATAGAAATTGGCACACACACATACACACAGACAGCCACAAACAAGACGAAGAGTTTTAGTAATAGTACAGATGTTGCCAGGACTTGATATGCCGAGTTAGATGGAGAGGTTGAGCAGGTTGGGACTTTATTCCTTGGAGCGCAGGAGGATGAGGGGTGATCTTATAGAGGCGTATAAGATCATGAGAGGAATAGATATGATAAATGCACAGAGCCTAGAGTAGGGGAATGAAGAACCAGAGGATATGGGCTTAAGGTTAGGGGGGAAGATTTAATAGGAACCTAGGCATTTTTTAATACAAAGAATGGTGGATATATGGAAGGAGCTGCCAGAAGAGGTTGTTGAGCCAGGTATTATCACAACATTTAAAATATATTTGAGCAGGTGCATAGATAGGATAGGTTTAGAAGGATATGGCCAAGCGCAGGCAGGTGGGACTAGGATAGATGGGGCATGTTGGTCGGCATGGGAAAGTTGGGCTGGAGGCTGTTTCCATGATGTATGACTATGACTCTTACAACTTGTATTCTATGTGAAAATAAGTGCACAATAAAATAAACGGGGGATGGGGAGGATTGGATTATTGTATTACTGTGCGATGAAGAAAGCCATATATACACACTTATTTGTTTATCAGTAGGATTTACATAGTATGACATATAATTGTGATAGTTTAATTGAAAAATTATTACTCCTTTGTCATTGTCAACTCTGCAATTAACAATGGGTTGGGTCCAAACACAAATTAGGGATCTGATGTAATATAAAATCAGCTGCCTCTCGTGACTGTACAAATACAAGAAACCAGCTTATTAAGTGCCACTGAACATCATTGCATGTCCTGCCCTACCAGGTGCTGGCTCGAAGGGCCAAATGGCCTCCTCCTGCACCTATTTTCTATGTTTCTATATACTCTCTGGAGATTGTTTTTGAAAAACATGGCACATGTGTTGTATGCGTTTGTTTTGAATCATGTCTAATGGAGCTGTGTAGCTGTAGCATTTGGTTATTCACTCTAAATTGGAAAATATGCATTGTTGCAAGCACTTAGCGCTAGAAATATGCTCTGATCATCCACTTAAAGCATACTGATCATGCTAGAGAGTTAATACAGCATAACATTTACATGTACTTGAATCTCTTTTCAAGTGATTATGGATTTTTCTCTCTAAAAGAATAAATGTCATACAAGTCCCTGCCTGAAATATGGTTATAATAATGCATTATTCTGAAATTAAAAAGCTTGCCAGTTGGAATTTTTATGCTGAGGCTTTTCCTTCTGTCAACATATCCTCCATATACTGTTTGAAGTGAATCGAATCATTGCAGAAAATTAGACAGCCAAGCCTTTTATCTCTAAGATTATGAAAATCTGCAGGAAGACCTAATATATTTAGAATACCTGCCATGTGCATTGGAGTTCTATGAATCGCTTGTAATTAATGTCTTCTTTTCAGCCCAGTCCCTAATAAAGAGGGAAGATAATTCATAAAGCATTAATTCTTTCATTCACAATTCTATCTGTTCAAAAATGCAGATGGACCAGAATAAATGTTTACATTCTGTTTTAATTTACACTGGATTAAAATATTAATGCCACTTTAAAATGTTGAAATTAACTATTGCAAATAAGAATATCACTTTTACACTCTCCCTTTCTTAACCCTTTTTTTCCTATTCAGCAAACAAAACCCACCCCCCTCCAAATGAAAAGGTAATTTGCCTTATTAAGCAGTTTGCTGTTCATACTCAGACCTGACCTGCCAATACCATTTCTGAAAACAGGCGCTCCTGCCCTGTGCAGTTCTACAAACAGTTAGGGCTGTTTGTCCTATCAGACATCACCTTCCCAAAGCATGCAATGTGGGACATGATATAAGAATAGAATTAAACTTGTTAATTAGCAATCGTCCAACTCTGAGCTGCTCGGCAAGGGCCACAGCACACCACCTGGCCCTATAAATGGTTCATTGCCTGGTTCCAGTGGTTGCACAAGCCAATGTTTGTGGAGATTATGAATCTTTAGTTTAGTTTAGAGATACAGCGTGGAAACAGGCCCTTCGGCCTATCGCGCCTGTGTCGACAACCGATTTCCGGTACACTAATGCTATGTCCTACACCCACTTGGGACAATTTACAATTTTGCCAAGCCAATTAGTGTACAGACCTGTACGTCTTTGGAGTGTGGGAGGAAATCGGAGCTTCCCGAAGAAAACCCACGCAGGACACGGGGAGGAAGTACAAACTCCATACAGACAGCACCTGTAGTCGGGATCGAACCTGGGTCTTTAGTGCTGTAAGGCAGCAACACTACCACTGCACCAGCTTGCTGCCCTGTTTAAGTTTAGCAGAACTATAGGAAAATTAACAACACTCCTTGTAATGGATATTTTATTCATGTCATAGACTGGGATGACAATAAGGTTGCACATAGAATAAGCTGTAGGTCAGGTAAACCAATCCTGGCCAAATACCTGCTGGTCTCAGAACATCATGATTTGTACCAGATCCAAACAACGTGGCAGTAATTTGTGCTGGGAGACAACAAAATGGTATATTTTTAGATCGGGAAATCAAGCTCCTGCTTGGCAGCTGCACACTTAGGTCGTAGCACAAGGTGATCAATTTTTAGATCTCAATGCATGGGAACATCACGTGTTTATTCCAGAACTGAATCACATAATTCACCACTCAGCAAACCCTACGAGTTACGAGAGGCCTGGAGAGAAGAGGCTTGGAACTAATATAATAGCCATATTGGCAAGATTCAGCAGAGCAGGAAGGAGAAAAATAGAAGGACATGTTCCCATACAGGCCATTGGTGCAGCATCTGTGGCAGCGGGTCCCCATCAAGTATTTGGACCATTAATTGTGCAAAGCTTATGGGTGGAATGTACACCACCTCCAGCTGAGGGAATTCTTAAATGGCTACCTCAGAATGCTGGAAGGTTATAAGCCTTTTGGGAAACCCAGCAAACCCAGCAATTTCTACTAATGTTATTTCCTGTCGCCTTGATGCCACCTGCAAATGAGTGTGCAAATCCACATCAAATGTCTGCCTGGATTTATAGCCAAACAAACAGTGGCAAGGGCATCGTACGATTTAACACTATTCTGGGGAATATAGAGGAAGCCAAAGCTTGTTAGCTGCATACAAAATTGGAGGACAGATGGCACGAGCAGATTGGGGTTTAGTTCATTCAATATTGTACCCCTTTCAGCACCTCCAGCAATGTGCAAAATAGCTCTTGCCCAATACCTAATCAAGGAAGGTTTTAGGCCGTTGAAGAACCCCTGCGTGGCCACTTGGTGGCAGCAGGATTACACTTGTTCCAACACAAGGGCAGCAAAGTTGTGGGGCATCTCCTCCACCTCCTCATCAGTTCTTGTTTTTCGAGACACAGCGTAGAAATAGGCCCTTTGCCCTACCAGGTCCGTGCTGACCTGCAATCACCCATACACTAGTTCTATCCGATATACTAGGGACAATTTACAGAAGGCAATTAATCTATAAACTTGTGCTTCTTTGGAACGTAGGAGGAAAATGGAGCACCTGGAGAAAACCCACACGGTCACAGGGAGAGCGTACAAACTCCATACAGATAGCACCAATAGTCAGCAATGAACCCTAGGTCATTGGTGCTGTAAGGCAGAAGCTCCACTACTGCACCACTGTGCCGCAAGGGAACATAGGAGCAGTTCCAAAAACATCGAACAGAGGCAATCCTATTCAAAGTCCAACCTCTGTACGATCAGCATCTCAGCATCCCAATACACCAGCTCAGCATGGATGAGGTTATCGACAAACTAGACAAACTCCTCGGGCCAGGACACTCGTCCACAAACCTGACGGTCTGATGTGCGAACTAGAGAGTTTTTCCTGCAGCTCCATCCTTTGAAGAACAAACTTATAAACCGGCTTATTTATTATGAGGCTGAAGGACATTCAGGGATCATTTATATGTTATGGAAATGACTATCAAGTGGAAGGAACATCACGGAAATGCCTCGTCATTCGCAATAGAATATGAAAGGACAGGGCTCACCACAATGGACCACTCCCTCTCCTATATTGCATTAAAAGCAAGCAACAGTGTGTACAGGCACGATCTAACAAAATGTGAGGAGGGTAAAGGTCAATGTTAATATATTAACACCATGCAGGAATATTCTAGTCACAACTATACTCAAAATGTTCAAAATAAAGAATGAGCTAAAGACATTCCTAGTCTCATCTTTCCATATGCCAAGTTCCAAATTTTGTGGACATATCCAATCCTGCTGTGTTGATATGGGCGCGGATATCTCTGTACTGAATTCAGATATTATTAAACAGGATCAGTGCTGGATCAGGTCATTGCAACGAGGAAGAAAGATTCCAAGGGGAGTTAGGGGCGACCGTGACTGACAAGGGAAGTCAAGGACGGTATGAAAATAAAAGAAGAAGTATAACATAGCAAAGATGAGCGTGAAGCCAGAGGATTGGGTAATGTTTAAAGAGCAACAGAAGATGACACAAAGCTGGGGAGCAGTGTTAGCTGTGTGGAGGATGCTAAGATGACTTGGATAGAAACATAGAAATTATGTGCAGGAGTAGGCCATTCGGCCCTTCGAGCCTGCACCGCCATTCAATATGATCATGGCTGATCATCCAACTCAGTATCCCGTACCTGCCTTCTCTCCATACCCTCTGATCCCCTTAGCCACAAGGGCCACATCTAACTCCCTCTTAAATATAGCCAATGAACTGGCCTCGACTACCCTCTGTGGCAGGGAGTTCCAGAGATTCACCACTCTCTGTGTGAAAAAAGTTCTTCTCATCTCGGTTTTAAAGGATTTCCCCCTTATCCTTAAGCTATGACCCCTTGTCCTGGACTTCCCCAACATCGGGAGCAATCTTCCTGCATCTAGCCTGTCCAACCCCTTAAGAATTTTGTAAGTTTCTATAAGATCCCCTCTCAATCTCCTAAATTCTAGAGAGTATAAACCAAGTCTATCCAGTCTTTCTTCATAATACAGTCCTGACATCCCAGGAATCAGTCTGGTGAACCTTCTCTGCACTCCCTCTATGGCAATAATGTCCTTCCTCAGATTTGGAGACCAAAACTGTACGCAATACTCCAGGTGTGGTCTCACCAAGACCCTGTACAACTGCAGTAGAACCTCCCTGCTCCTATACTCAAATCCTTTTGCTATGAAAGCTAACATACCATTCGCTTTCTTCACTGCCTGCTGCACCTGCATGCCCACTTTCAATGACTGGTGTACCATGACACCCAGGTCTCGCTGCATCTCCCCTTTTCCTAGTCGGCCACCATTTAGATAATAGTCTGCTTTCCTGTTTTTGCCACCAAAATGGATAACCTCACATTTATCCACATTATACTGCATCTGCCAAACATTTGCCCACTCACCCAGCCTATCCAAGTCACCTTGCAGTCTCCTAGCATCCTCCTCACAGCTAACACTGCCCCCCAGCTTAGTGTCATCCGCAAACTTGGAGATATTGCCTTCAATTCCCTCATCCAGATCATTAATATATATTGTAAATAGCTGGGGTCCCAGCACTGAGCCTTGCGGTACCCCACTAGTCACTGCCTGCCATTGTGAAAAGGACCCGTTTGCTCCTACTCTTTGCTTCCTGTTTGCCAGCCAGTTCTCTATCCACATCAATACTGAACCCCCAATGCCGTGTGCTTTAAGTTTGTAAACTAATCTCTTATGTGGGACCTTGTCGAAAGCCTTCTGGAAGTCCAGATACACCACATCCACTGGTTCTCCCCTATCCACGCTACTAGTTACATCCTCGAAAAATTCTATAAGATTCGTCAGACATGATTTACCTTTTGTAAATCCATGCTGACTTTGTCCAATGATTTCACCACTTTCCAAATGTGCTGCTATCCCATCTTTAATAACTGACTCTAGCAGTTTCCCCACTACCGATGTTAGACTAACTGGTCTGTAATTCCCCGTTTTCTCTCTCCCTCCCTTCTTAAAAAGTGGGGTTACGTTTGCTACCCGCCAATCCTCAGGAACTACTCCAGAATCTAAAGAGTTTTGAAAGATTATTACTAATGCATCCACTATTTCTGGAGCTACTTCCTTAAGTACTCTGGGATAGGCTGGGTGAGTGGGCAAATGCATGGCAGATGCAGTATAATGTGGATAAATGTGAGGTTATCCACTTTGGTGGCAAAAACAGGAAAGTAGATTGTTATCTGAATGGTGGCCGATTAGGAAAGGGGGAGATGCAACGAGACCTGGGTGTCATGGTACACCAGTCATTAAAAGTAGGCATGCAGGTGCAGCAGGCAGTGAAGAAGGCGAATGATATGTTAGCATTCATAGCAAAAGGATTTGAGTATAGGAGCAGGGAGGTTCTACTGCAGTTGTACAGGGTCTTGGTGAGACCACACCTGGAGTATTGCGTACAGTTTTGGTCTCCTAATCTGAGGAAAGACATTCTTGCCATAGAGGGAGCACAGAGAAGGTTCACCAGACTGATTCCTGGGATGTTCATATGAAGAAAGACTGGATAGACTCGGTTTATACTCGCTAGAATTTAGAAGATTGAGGGGGGATCTTATAGAAACTTACAAAATTCTTAAAGGGTTGGACAGGCTAGATGCAGGAAGATTGTTCCTGATGTTGGGGAAGTCCAGAACAATGGGTCACAGTTTAAGGATAAGGGGGAAATCTTTTAGGACCGAGATGAGGAAAACATTTTTCACACAGAGAGTGGTGAATCTCTGGAATTCTCTGCCACAGAAGGTAGTTGAGGCCAGTTCATTGGCTATATTTAAGAGGAAGTTAGATGTGGCCCTTGTGGCTAAAGGGATCAGGGGGTATGGAGAGAAGGCAGGTACAGGATACTGAGTTGGATGATCAGCCACGATCATATTGAATGGCGGTGCAGGCTCGAAGGGCCGAATGGCCTACTCCTGCACCTATTTTCTATGTTTCTATAACTAAAAAGGCAATACGGGGAGAAAAGATGAGGTACGAAGGTAAGCTAGCCAGGAATATAAAGAATATAAAGTAAAAGCTTCTTTAGCTACGTGAAGCGGGAAAAATTAGTTAAGACCAAAGTTGGACCCTTGAAGATTGAAAAGGGTGAATTTATTATGGGGAACAAGGAAATGGCAGACAAGTTGAACAGGTACTTTGGATCCGTCTTCACTAAGAAGGACACAAACAATCCCCCTGATGCACTAGTGGCCAGAGGATCTTGGGTACGTGATTCACAATAGAACGGTGACGGAGGAACTGAAGGAAATCCACATTAGGCAGGAAATGGTGTTGGGTGGACTTATGGGACTGAAGGCTGACAAATCCCCAGGGCCTGATGGTCTGCATCCCAGGGTACTTAAGGAAGTGGCTCTAGAAATCGTGGACGCATTAGTGATCATTTTCCAATGTTCTATAGATTCAGGATCAGTTCCTGTGGATTGGAGAGTAAGTAATGTTATCCCACTTTTTAAGAAAGGCGGGAAAGAGAAAACGGAATTATAGACCAGTTAGCCTGACATCGGTGGTGGGGAAGAAGCTGGAGTCAATTATAAAAGATGAAATAGCGGCACATTTGGATAGCAGTAGCAGGATCGGTCTGAGTCAGCATGAATTTACGAAGGGGAAATCATGCCCAACTAATTTTCTGGAATTTTTAGTGGATGTAACTAAGAAAATGGACAAGGGAGAGCCAGTGGACGTAGTGTACCTGGACTTTCAGAAAGCATTTGATAAGGTCCCACATAGGAGATTAGTGGGGAAAAATTAGAGCACATTGTATTTGGGGATAGGGTGCTGACATGGATAGAAAATTGGCTGTCACACTACTCAACAATGTACCCCCCCCCCCCCCCTGGACACCTCCCACAGGAAAAACACTATGACTGCATGCATGTAAATAGATTTATTTATTGAAATCATATTCTATGTCGCTCTTCCAGGGAGATGCTAACTGCATTTCGTTGTCTCTGTACTGTACACTGACAATGACAATTAAAGTTAAATCTGAAGTTGAATCTGAATCTGAATCTGGTTGGCAGACAGGAAACAAAGATTAGGGATTAACGGGTCCCTTTCAGAATGGCAGGCAGTGATTAGTGTGGTACTACAAGGCTCGGTGCTGGGACCGCAGCTATTTGCAATATATGTTAATGATTTAGATGAAGGGATTAAAAGTAACATTAGCAAATTTGCAGATGACACAAAGCTGGGTGGCAGTGTGAACTGTGAGATGCTATGAGAATGCAGGGTGACTTGGGCAGGTTGGGTGAGTGGGCAGATGCATGGCAGATGCAGTTTAATGTGGATGAATGTGAGATTATTATCTAAATGGTATCAAGTTGGGAAAAGGGGAAGTACAACGGGATCTGGAGGTCCTTGTTCATCAATCACTGAAAGTAAGCATGCAGGTACAGCAGGCAGTGAAGAAAGCAAATGGCATGTTGGCCTTCATAACAAGAGGAGTTGAGTATAGGAGCAAAGAGGTCCTTCTGCAGTTGTACAGGGCCCTAGTGAGACCACACCTGGAGTATTGTGTGCAGTTTTGGTCCCCAAATTTGAGAAAGGACATTCTTGCTATTGAGGGAATGCAGCGTAGGTTCACACGGTTAATTCCCGGGATGGCGGAAATGTCATATGTTGATAGAATGGAGCGGCTGTGTTTGTACACTCTGGAATTTAGGATGAGAGGGGAGCTTATTGAAACATATAAGATTATTAAGGGTTTGGACACACTAGAGGCAGGAAACATGTTCCCGATGTTGGGGGAGGCCAGAACCAGGGACCACAGTTTAAGAATAAGGGGTACGCCATTTAGAATGGAGATGAGGAAATACTTTTTTACACAGAGAGTTGTGAGTCTGTGGAATTCTCTGCCTCAGAGGGCGGTGGAGGCAGGTTCTCTGGATGCTTTCATGAGAGAGTTAGATAGAGCTCTTAAAGATAGCGGAGTCAAGGGATATGGGGAGAAGGCAGGAACGGGGTATTGATTATGGATGACCAGCCATGATCACATTGAATGGTGGTGCTGGCTCGAAGGGCCGAATGGCCTACTCCTGCACCCATTGTCTATTGTCCAAGTAGAATGTCCAATTTTTAAAGTGCCTCTACAGTTATACAGGATTAAACAGACGATAGAAGTGAGTATAAAATCACTAGATCAACTTTCCTCATAACATACAAACTGCTTCTTCTAATAGGAGCCCCTGATGCCTCCTGTTGGTTCACACAGATTTTTAAATGTGAAA
Organism: Amblyraja radiata; assembly: GCF_010909765.2. Lineage (NCBI taxonomy): Eukaryota > Metazoa > Chordata > Chondrichthyes > Rajiformes > Rajidae > Amblyraja > Amblyraja radiata. The sequence continues at coordinate 43,967,887 of NC_045958.1, forward strand.
CTATAAGACTGCACTAGACCAACTATATCCAGCAACAGTTAGATTACTAGCAAGACAAAATAATCGAAGACATTTAAAAAAAAAGTTATACATAAGTACCATGATCACATATAATAATATCCATACCATTGTGAAATGGTTGACATAGAGGCAATTAAATTAGGATGCAATTTATTCTCTTCTTAGAAACAGTGATGTGTTCCTGAACATGGAGGAAACGATCCCTATAAGAAACTGTTGACTTTCAACAAGTCCAATATTAAGAACGACCACCATCACGACTTCATGTTCCATATTTGTACATTCCCTGCAAATATATGTGTTATCTAAAAGCCTGCGATCACTTTTAGATAAGCACATATTGTATTTGCTTATCTAAAAATGAACCTAGTCGGCTACAAGCAGGAACAGCAATTATAAAAGATAAATTCTTACATGAAACAGAACCTCATGAGTTATAAACTCGTCATTTAGGGAACCAGGGTGCACAGTATGCTGCGCTAAAGCCCTAGAAATATGTTTTAAACTGGTGAATATAGTTAAACCAGTTCTGATCTGTACTCACCTTCATTATATCAGGAGTGCAGTGGAATGGGATCACCATTTCTGGTCGACCACCGAGTGGAAAACACACAGAGGCTAATCACTTCCACTTGTGAACAAGGAGGGCTGCTTATAATTGTTATTCTTAACTATTAGTAATATCCCAGAACATATTGCAATAAGTAGGACCACTTGGCCTATCAATGTTGCAAATTATGTTATATTTAATGTTACAAGAACAATCTATATATTTTATTGACATAATTCCATTGCCTGACAGAACAGATCGGATAGCCCTTGCTCAAAGTTTTCTAGAAAAAGAGAAAAGTTGGGACGATGGATCACTCCAAATCATGCTCAATACCTAATAAAGTAAAGTGGGGAAGACCTGGATATGTATATCCAGGATTAATTGTCACCAAAATGGGAAGAGACTTATGTGGGTGGTCTTTTTGGTGTCAGAATGCCAGGATACAGCAACACCTGGATATTCATTCCCATGGGAGGAACCTAAACAAGCCATACATTCTGAAGCCTTATTCTGGTCACCCAGAAGTGGAAGTCCAACCAGAATTTTCAACCGAGGGACTATACCCCTCGTTTTGTCAGTAAATATAAAGGGAAGCCTTCCTCTATCTGTTTTACCTCAGACATATTGCTGAATTTGATTCTCTTCAACTAAGACACAATTTTGTGGGCTGATGAAGAAAGGTCTTATATCCAGAAAATTCAAATAATTGAATCTTAAGCAATGTCCAAAGAAAATTTAAACACTCCAATGAAAATAAATTAACCATTTTTGGCTCAATAAAAGACATCACCAGCTGATGAGATGATCTAATGGTAACAAAGACTGTGGTCTAAACTTGAATTATTTCAAAGATTGTAAAAAGCGAGAACTGTCCATGAAGAAAAAACATTTAAGATGAACATTATAAGGGTATTTGTGTGGTTGTCAGGCACATAAAATGATTATTGTAGGAAGAAATGATGATCAGAAATCTTCTCATGTGAAGAGATGTGTGCAGCTGAGATTAAGGAGGTGACCACAGATAAATATGATCATGCAGAAACCCTTCTATTGAGGGATACTCAATGAGTTCCTTGGGCACCTAATCAAGGAAAAGCTCCTCTATCCTGGTAGCTTATTGGTGAAGTGAGAGTCACGCCCAGGGGGAACCTTGGCAGGAGACAGATCTCAAAATTAGTTTCAGCAAGGACGAGCTGGGCTAGAAGTCATCATTTAATAAGATTGGTGTGTGATATTTCAACACAATCCAGGCCCAAAAAGCTTATTGCTGACCTCAGTTTTTTAGCACAGCAGCAGAAACTGTCCTAAGTTCAGAGGCTTATTGTTAATTAAGGTAAGCTTCTGACCAGTACACTTTGCCTATCATGTTGACATTGTCAAGAGAAGGAATACTGACCATGATGACCTTAAGATGATGACCCTCCTGACCCAAGAACTGATTAGAAAAGAAGAACCATGTGGTCCACAGTAACCGTACTGATATTGTGATGTTAGTAAAGAAAAAATAAGGCCGGCGTTAATTAAGTCATGGTGTCTACTTGGCCTGCAATGTCGTTACAAAACATCACACAAAGATGATGTCAACTAGTATAATAAGCAGTACAAATGTTAGAAGACAGTGAAGGTGATAGGGCGTTACAGACAAATGACACAGAATCCACTCCTCAGCCTCTGTTCTCGACGGACAACTTGTTCATCTGCAACTCAAACGTTTTTCTAGTATTATAGTATTGTACTTGTGTTTTGGAAATCCTTGATAAATTATAACCCTCTGGAGAAATTACTCCTCAGAATTAAACATGCTTCATTTAAAAATATAACTGTGTTTGAACTACTCTGTTCAATGGAAGTATCTGCCCCTTCATTGGGAGGAGAACCTGCGGCTTGAAACAGTGATTATTGCCAGCTAAACCATTTGGAAAAGATACTCGGGTCGTGAAGTAAATTCATTTTTGAAATATAGATTGATACAGTATAATTACCCTAAAGTTAGATACTTATAACACATAGGACTTAACACCTTGACCTAAGCTTAGAACTCTTGGGTCACTAATGGGTCTGCTCTGTGCACCCTTCTTCCACACGCTGCGAGTGACGTCAAAAGATATATAAAAATTAAGTGGAGACACAAGAAACTGCAGGTGCTGGAATCTTGAGCAAAACAACGTGCCAGAGGAACTCAGCGGATCATGCAGCACCTGTGGAAGGAATGGACAGATATTTTGGGTTGGGACCCTTCTGCACACTGACTTACATTAAAAATAAATTATTACAAATGAATCACTTAATGTTTAATTATTTAAATGTTCTTAATAATAGTTAAAGCCAAAAAATAAATAAAAATGCATTCTATACTCTGCTATACCTATCAGTTCAAATGAAAGGATTGCTGTTCTTGTGCCACTGCAGCCTGATGTACAGACGTGGTACCCCAGTGTATCCTCAGGGGTTCTGCAAGTTTATGCTTTATTACTATCTAAATCAGCTTGATAAGCATTATTAGAGCCATGCCAGGAACTTAAGGGCCTGTCCCACCAGCTAACGTGACCTAACGTGGTCGCTTGAGCGTATGGGGCCGGTCCCACTTCGATCGCCGGAGCCGTATGGAGTTTTGCGGGGCTGGTCCCGACATCTCGCTGGGCTCCGAAAAACTGACACAGTCCAAAAATTCCGCGCGACAACGGCCTGTCGGCCCGCAGCCGTATTGAGGCAGTACGCAGCACCTTGACGGGCGTACGCAGTGTCTCAACACCGTAGGCAGCGTCTTGACGCCGTACGCAACGTTTTGACGGTGTACACCTAGCGCATGGCATTGCGTGATGACGTCACCGCCCGGCATGCCGTTGCATGATGACGTAACCGCCCGACGCCGTGTGACGTTCAAATTCAGTCGGCCCGCCTCCTGCCCAGCTGATTGGTGAGTATGATGTCGGAACCAGCCCCTCACAACGCCAGACGGCTCCGCGGTTGGAAGTGGGGCCGGCCCCGCGAGGCCATACGCCTCAAGCCACCACGTTTGGTCGCGCTAGACGCACGCAATCGCATGCTGGTGGGACAGGCCCTTAAGGAACTTGTTTGTAGGTGGTAAAATCCTTCACTTGCTGATGCTTATGGGAGGTGAATGCTGGCAATTTAATTGGGAAAGTCAAAGTAATTATTCTGGATGTACAAGAGAAATGATGTCAATAATTTTGAAATGATGTGCCTGTACTTATATTTGTTTCAATAGTTTTGTCAGCCAGATGACAATTATTCAGGAATAATTACTTATCTTTTTTTAAAAAACAGGTCTACTGGATTCCTATGTACTAATCCTGGTTCCATGCAACCCTTAATACCAGTGCTGGGTACCACTGCTGTGGAGTTGTGTGCACAGCTTGGGAGTCTCTACATCACGCTGCAGGCACCACTTTAGCTTTACTTTACCAAAACCTGTGCGTCCTATGCAGATGAATGAAGACTCCATTTGGGAAGCGATCCAGTCAGAGGTTATCAATTGATGCAGCAGGTAAGATTTGTTAAAGGCAAAGGAAGTATCTATTCGATTTATTTTGTGCTTCTCATCTTTTCCCACCTCCCTCCCCCCCACCCCACACCACCCCTCGCCCTGCCCCTCTTTTTTACAATTTGGATAACAATCCATTGTTTCGGGGCGTGCGATCCAACTAGCTTTGTCTTGTAATTTCTTTGATGCATGTTAGATTATTTATTGTGCGGAAATCAAAATTGAAATAAAGTAAGGGGTCAAAGAAAATGTGGAATGATCAATAGATTAAAATTTAACAGGAAAAGAAACTAAATGCCTGGAAACACAGTTGCAAAACGTTGCCTTTTTCATTAATGCGCAAATCATTGAGTGTTGAAAACAGGATTCATAGAACATACTATAGAACAGTACAGCACAGGAACCACAATGTGCCAAATATGATGCCAAGCTGATCTCATCTGCCTGCACAGACCAATATTCCTCCATTCCCTGCATTTCCATGCGCCTATCTTAAAGCCTATTAAATTTCACTCTTGTATCTGCCTCCACTACCACCCCTGGCAATGTGTTTCAGGTGCCCATCATCCTCTGTTTAAAAAACATGCCTCGCACATCACCATTAAACTATTCCCCCCCTTCAGTTCAGTTGATTGCTTTTTAATAATTATACATATATTGGCTCTATTTTGGACCTCCTCCACACCACAAGGCGTTGACTCCCGGACCTGCTGTCTCATCTGATGATCAGGTCAAGTCCTCCAACTCACTTTCTTTCTACTAACCAGACATTGAACACCCCCAGCACTGCCAATTGGTAACAAACAACTTTTGCCACCGCTCCATGGTTTTATTCTTCATTGCATCACTCTGGACTATGTGACAAGTAGAGATACTATCATGCAAGGCTAATTTATTATTATTTAATCCTTCATGGAAGCTTATTGTGGATAAGATGGGATAGAGAGAAATAATCAATTCCTTTTGTAAATTCACCATCACATAGAAGGAGGCTGTTTTTCAATCTATATCCTGCCTCAGTTGCTGCAATTTGGTGCTGCAATAATTGTGTGATAATTTAACTGGCTGCATTTGTTGTTTATTTGACAAACATATATAGGCCTCGTAGATCTATTTACTCTGCTCCATAAGGTAAACATTTTAAACATTTCTTGCAGAAAACAACCATTTTGGTCCAGTTTAAGGCTGACATATCACAAATATCACTGCAAATATGAGGAAGACACATTGCATCCACAGAGGTCTAACATTTCAGATCAATGACATTGGAACTTGGAATAGTTAAACAGTTTTAAGGAGCAGAGAAAAGGAAAGGGAGGCAAGAACAAATGACAAACTCTTTGATAAGATGTAAGGCAAGAGGGAGTCTGACAAAAAGTGTTATAGTACAAGGGGCAACATTTAGGAGCAAATTAAAAGAGACTGTTTATCTGGAATTACTGAGGAATTTAATTAGCAATGCTGCAACATTTTTTTACATCACAGTGAAGATATGCTCTGGATCTTAGGTGGTGTGTTTGTCCTCGACCTCATGTAGCTGCAGCTTTTCCTGCCATGCATTCGCAAAGGAAGGTGCCATGGATATTTATGGTGTTGGAAGTGTGAATTAAAGGGAGAGAGCACCTGCGGGTACAACCTATTGGAATGCCAAAAGTCGAAGATGATGACTAGCTTTCTTCTGTGCTGTGATTTCTTCGATGCATGTTGGTTTAGTTATTGTACGGAATCAAAACTGAAATAAAGAAAGGGGTCCATAAAATCGTGGAAAGAATGATAGATTTAAATTTAACGGGGAAAGAAAATAAATGCCTGGAAAACTTTACCTTTTTCATAAGTGTGCTGAGGAAAATCATAGTGACTGTGAAGAAGGTTCCCAGATTAGTTGCTGCGATTTGAAAATTCAGCAAAATGGGGTTTGACGTAATTAGCCACATTGTTCCGAAGCGCACCTATTGCAGTCCATCAGGATTTTAATCAGATGAGAGTTTTAGAAGCAGGATTAACAGTCCAGTACAGTACAGGTCCTATGGCCCACAATATTTGTGGCAAACATGATGCCCAGCTGATCTCATCTGCCTGCACTAATCGATATCCCTCCATTCCCTGCACTTCCATGTGCCAAGTAGAGATCTTAAAGCCTCTAAAATGAAGCATTTCATAACAATTGTCAGAAATTGAAAATTGTGACAGCTGCGAGGGCAAAAAGTGCAGAAAGGGGGAATCAACCTGATACTGGTGGTGAGGCAGAACTGCAGATGGTGGAACGGATGTGGTGAGAGCCTTGCCAATCATGTGAAGGAGAATCCATGTTTGAGGAAAACGGAGGATCCATTAGAGACATTAGGACTGAGGTGACAAAGTCAGAAAAGGTGTGATGGAGGCAACCTTTCACTTTCCTAACCTGACCATCCATTCCACAAAGCTCAAATTATGGGCCTGAAAGACCCAATGGCGACTTTCCAATAGACAGGGAGTACTGTCAGTTTTCTCCAGTCTGTACTCACACTTATATCAGAGGCACAACACTAATGACTGTGCGTAGCTTTATTCAAATTGTTGATTGCAAGTACAAAGTACAAGTCTCGCAACTTGTGCAGTATACTGATTAAGTCCTGGCAAGACTTGGAGTATCCATCAATCTGGGTCCCAAATTTTAGGTCTCTCCCCATGTGTGTATGTGTCCTCAATCGTCATGTAGCCACAGCCTTTCTTGCCATTCCAAGTACTGTTTTTGTACAAAGCAGTTGATTTCCCCAATATGAGTCTATTGGCAACACCATCACACCATATCTTCTCCATCCCATATCCCCATCCCATTGTGCACATATTTCTCCCTGATCCTTTTCACTCCTTTGTACATTCATCTCCCATCCCCGTCCCCTATTTTGCTTTTATCCTACTATTCCCCCATCACCCATACCCTTCCCTTTAGCTTTCCATTTCACTCCTTTTGTCTCTATCTGCCATCCTTTTGTCTCCTTTGCACCTTTAGCCTTTATCACTTATTCCACCCATCTGCTAATCAAACCCATCTTCCTTCACCTGTATCCTCCTATCACTTGCCAGACTATGTCCTGTCCCCACCTCTCTTTTCCAGCTCTCTTCAACGTACTCCAGTCAGTCTGGAGATGGGTCCTCATCTGAAACGTCATCTATCCATTCCCTCCATAGATGCTGCATGACCTGATAAATTCTCCAGCACTTTGTTTTTTTGCTCCAAATGTTAAGTCTGAACACTCTATTCATTCTTCTCTCCTGCGAGGTTGTGTTTTAACCTTTTGATTACTGCATTCCAGACTGCAAAACTCAATGCTCACAGTTCACAGCGATCTTCTCAAGGGGAGGGTAAAGGGATGGTGTGATGATGTTGCCAATAGTCTCATAGTGGGCAGGCTACCAATATTGGGGAAATCAACTGCCTTATACTAAAACAATGCAGACTCCTTATCTTCCATGTAATTTTTACTTGTTGAATATACTGTAGGAAGAAACTACAGATGCTGGTTTACACCGAAGATAGACACAAAATGTTGGAGTAACTCAGCGGGACAGGTAGCATCTCTGGAGAAAAGGAATAGGTGACGTTTCGGGTGGAGACCCTTCTTCACCATGAGAGAGGGAAACTAGAGATATGAAAAAGTTCAAAGAACAAATGAATGAAAGGTATGAAAAGAACATATCAAAGCCTCCAACATGATCAAGGAAAGGTGGAGCCCACAGTGATCCATTGTTGGTTGTGGAAAATCTAACGACTGGATACAAACAATGAAACTAAGCATGATGCCAGTGAAACCAGTAGGACGACTAGGGTGGAGGAGGGAGGGAGGGAGAAAGAAGGAATGTAAGGGTTTTTGCTACCCAAGCAAAACATGAGGTGCTATTCCTCCAATTTGTGTTCAGCCTCATTCTGACAGTGGAGGAGACCCAGGAGAGAAAGGTCAGTATGGGAAGGGGAGTTAAAGGGTTTGGCAACCGGGTGATCGCATAGGCTAAGGCGGACTGAGCGAAAGTGTCCAGCTAAACGATTGCCCAGTCTGCGCATGGTCTAGCTGATATAAAGGAGTCCACACCTAGAACAGCGGATACAGTAGGTGCGGTTGGAGGAGGTGCAAGTGAATTTCTGCCTCGCCTGAAAGGGCTATCGGGGTCCCTGGACGGGGTTGAGTGAGAAAGTATAGGGATAGGTGTTGCATATACTGCAGTTGCAGGGGAAAGTACCTGGCGAGGAGGTTTGGGTGGGGAGGGATGCGTTAACCAGGTATTTGCGAAGGGAGCAATCTCTGCAGAAAGCGGAAAGGGGTGGAGATGGGAAGATGTGACTAGTGGTAGGATCTCGTTGGAGGTAGCGAAAATGTAGGAGGATTATGCAACTCGGGGGATGGGGAGCAAGAGCAGAGCTGCAGGGTACCGAGGACACCCGTGTGAGGGCCTCATCTTTGATGGAAGAGGGGAACCCCCGTTCCCTAAAGAATGAGGACCTCAGATATCCTGGTATGGAACACCTCATCTTGGGCACAGATGCTGCGGAGATTGAGGAAATGGGAGTAAAGGATAGAGTCTTTGTAGGAATCAGGGTGGGAGGAAGTGTAGCCTAGATAGCAGCGGTAGTCAGTAGAATTAGACGTTTGTGGATAGTCTATCTCCTTTGATGGTGACGGTGAAATCAAGAAAGTGGAGGGAAGTGTCGGAGATAGTCCAAGTGAATTTGAGTGCAGGATGGAAATTGGTAGTGAAGTTACCGAAGTCCATGAGATCTACATGGGTGTAGGAGGTAGCCCCGATGCAGTCGTCAATTTAGCAGAGATAGAGTTCGGGGATAGGGCCAGTGTACGCCTGGAACAGGGATTGTTTAACGCATCCTATAAAGAGGCAGGCAAAGCTGGGGTCGATGCGAGTGCGATGGCTACGCCTTTGATTTGGAGGAAGTGGGAAGAGTCAAAAGGGAAGTTGTTAAGGGTGAGGACCGGAGGAGTGTTGGTAGAGGGGAATTGGATGGATGGTTCTGCAGTTGAGGAAGAAACGGAAGTCCTTAAGGCCTTCCTGGGGGGATGGAGGTGTAGAGTGACTGAACGTCCATAGTAAAGATGAGGGAGTGAGGGACTGGAAAACGGAAGTCATTGAAGAGAAGGACATGTGAGGTGTCTTGGACAAAGGTCAGGAGTGATTGGACCAGGGGGAATAGGATGGAGTTGAGGTATGTGGAAATGATTTCAGTGGGACAGGAGTAGACATAAACAATGGGTCTGCCAGGGCAGTTCTGTTTTTGGATTTTGGGGAGAAGGTAAAACTGGGCCATGCGGGGCTGGGGAACGATAAGGTTGGAGGTTGTGGAGGGCAGACAGCCGGAAGTGAGATGAACATGGAAGGTTTAAAGATGCCTAATTGAAGGATGAGAGGTTAGAAACTGGATTGCCCAATGCCATGTTTTTGAGCACAATGCATGAACAAAGCTAATAACTTTACGCAAGTTGTGTCATATTCACAATTCACAATGTTTAGTTTCAGACATCTGTACATTAGATGTACATTCTTGTGCATCATTGGATGTGTCGGATGCAGATGTCAGAGTGGAGATTAGTTACAGATTGCCGGTCACACTTGCAAACTGAATAGAGCTATTTGCTTCTGATTATGTAAAAGTACATCAACATTCTGCATTGCTGATTAGACTTATTCACTTTCTGTTTTCTTAAGGTCTTCCTGGTGTGTCTGGTAATATGATGAAGAAGAAAAGTAATCACAGGTGCGTCTGTCAAAGTCATAACAGATGTAAACTGTCATGTTGTCATTAAATTACAAGGAATTGAAGATGACTAGGATTGTTGGGAGTGAAGCTAACAAGCATATAGGGAGAAGTTGTTAATTCAGTTCTTTCATATATATATAATATATATATACACACACATGCAAGGGCTGGTCCCCCAATGCAATATCCCACCTCTCCACCAATTCCAATATAGGTGGCCAGTGTGGGGGGGGGGGGGGGGGGGGGGAGGTGGGGCTTTCTGGAGCGCTAGTATGGGTGTTGTGGGCTGAGGGGACTTGTTTACAGACGCTAGTATGGACATTGTGGGCCGAATGGATTCTTGGGCTGGCAGCTCAGTCACTCAAGCCTGGTGTGCTGGCAGCTCACTCACTCACGGCTGGTGGGCTGGCAGTTGACTCACGGCTATTCCTTGAAATTCCATTTCAAGCAGGGTGCAAAGCCACCAAATTCAAATGCAGTTTCTTACCATTTCAAGCAGGGTGCAGGGCCACCAAATTCAAGTGCAGTTTCCTACCTCTTCAAGCAGAGTGCAAGGCCACCACATTCAAGAGCAATTTACTACCACTTCAAGCAGGGTGCAAGGCCACCAAATTCAAGTGCAGTTTCATGCCATTTCAAGCAGGGTACATGGCCACCAAATTCAAATGCAGTTTCATACCATTTCAAGCAGGCTGCAAGGCCACCAAATTCAAGTGCAGTTTCATGCCACTTCTAGCAGGGTGCAAGGCCACCAAATTCAAGTGCAGTTTCATGCCACTTCAAGCAGGGTGCAAGACCACCAGATTTATGTGCAGTTTCATGCCACTTCAAGCAGGGTGCAAGGCTATCAAATTCAAATGCAGTTTCATGCCATTACAAGCAGGGTGCAAGGCCACCAAATTCAAGTCCAGTCTCATATCATTTCAAGCAGAGTGAAACCACCACAAAACCACATAAAACACCACAAAAAAACACATAAAAACCACACTCACAGTTCAGTAGACATTCAGTGTGTTCAGTTGGTTCACTGCTCAGACAGAGAGTCGTGACCTCTCCTCCCCATCTTGCAGAGACTGAGCCATGCCCACACTTCCGGGTTTTATAGTCCCCCACCTCCAACCGGAAGGGGCTTGGCTCTCATGGCGTGATTGACAGGAGAGAGAATCTCAACTTTTTTCAAACCATCACCACCACATTTGCTTTGATTTTTCAAACCAACCAACCACCACCACATTTGCTTTGCTTTTTCAAACCAACCAACCACCACCACATTTGCTTTACTTTTTCAAACCAACCACCACCACCACATTTGCTTTTTCAAACCACATTAAGGGCACTCACAGGTCAGTAAAACCACTCACAGTTTAGTAGACATGTGTTCAGCTCAGACTGAGAGTCGTGACCTCTCGCTCCCCCATCTTGCAGAGACCGAGGCAGTCCACACTTCCGGGTTTTATAGTCCCTCCCACCGGAAGGGGCGTGACATTCATGGTGTGATTGACAGGAGAGAGAATCTCAACATTTTTTAAACATTAATACGTTTTATTTTTCATTGATGGGAAAAATCCTCTTGTCCTGCGCAGCGGAGTGCGAGTAAGATGGCCAAAAATCACAGCCATAAGTGGTAGCGTTTTTTCTAAAATCAATATGCAGTGCAAACAGGAAGTGGTCAAGATCTGAGTTTTAATTATATATATATATAATTTATGTGCAGTTTCGAGTTATTCATTACTTTTACCATGTGTCTCCTGGTCATCGCTATATATAGCGATGACCAGGAGACACATGGTAAAAGTAATGAATAACAGATGCAGTGGGAACGTGAGGGAAAACTTTGCACAACGTGCCAGTAAGAGTGGTAGAAAAGGTAGGAGTTATTTATTAAAACAAGAACCAATGTTCAAAATGACAAAATAACCTGTTCACAGTTTAACATGCAAGGATACTTTAAGGCAATCAAAGCCAATCATTGGGTGTGAAACATTGAAATATTGTAACATTTTGGACAATAGATAAATTTGCATGTTAATTGACCCACAATGAAACCTTCATGATGCGATCAGGGAAAATATTCGGTGGCCATTTCATATATTAACACATAGTTAAAGGTGTATCAACTGCCACTCAATGCACAGCCTGCCTGTCACGTAATATTCTGTGTTTTATGTATTCAGGGATTGAACCCTCAACACTGTAACAAAAGATGTATATTTTGGATATCCGGTTCTATCCTCAGAAGCCTCTTGGCCAAGGGCCTATTCCTAAACTATTCTGTTCTCTATTCTATAATTACCGGTCTATACTCAAAATCTTAAAGCCGAGTCGTTGATTATAGGTATTGAAACTGCAGTTACCGGTAATAATTTATTGTTGGCTTTGTATTGTTGGCTATATTCAGGGGAGTAGGAGGCAACCGTGGTTGACAAGAGAAGTTAGGGATAGAATAAAACTAAAAGAAAAGATGTATAACACAGCAAAGAGTAGACATTCGGCCCTTCGAGCCAGCTGATCATTCCCAATCACTATCCCGTTCCTGCCTGCTCCCCATATCCCCTGACTCCGCTATTTTTAAGAGCCCTATCTAGCACTCTCTTGAAAGTAGCTGGAAGCCAGAGGATTGGGAAACTTTCATAGGAAAACAGAAGGAAACAAAACGGGCAATATGGGCAGAAAAGATGAAGTACGAAGGGAAGCTGGCCAGGAATATAAAGAAGGACAGTAAAAGCTTCTTTAGATATGTTAAGGGAAAAAGAATAGCAAAGTCAAATGTGAGTCCCTTGAAGGCAGACGCGGGTGAAACTATTATGGGGAACAAGGAAATGGCAGAAGAATTGAACAGGTATTTCGGATCTGTCTTCACTAAGGAAGACACAAACAATCTCCCAGAAGTACTGGAGGACAGAGGATCTAAGGGAGTCGAGGAACTGAAAGAAATGTTCATTAGGCGAGAAATAGTATTGGGTAGGCTAATGGGACTGAAGGATGATAAATCCCCGGGGCCTGATGGACTGCATCCCAGGGTCCTCAGGTAGGTGGCTGTAGAAATAGTCGATGCATTTGTGATCATTTTCCAATGTTGAATAGATTCAGGATCAGTTCCTGTGAATTGGAGGATAGCTAATGTTATCCCACTTTTCAAGAAAGGAGCGAGAGAGAAAATGGGGAATTACAGACCAGTTAGCCTGACTTCGGTGGTGGGAAAGATGCTGGAGTCAATTATTAAAGAGGTAATAATGGGGCATTTGGATAGCAGTAAAATGATTAGTCCAAGTCAGCATCGATTTATGAAAGGAAAATCATGCTTGACTAATCTTCTGGAATTTTTTGAGGATGTGACAAGTAAAATGGATGAAGGGGAGCCAGTGGATGTAGTGTGTCTAGACTTTCAGAAAGCCTTTGATAAGGTCCCGCATGGGAGACTGGTGACTAAAATTAGAGCACATGGTATTGGGGGTAGGGTGTTGACGTGGATAGAAAATTGGTTGGCAGACAGGAAGCAAAGAGTAGGAGTGAACGGGTCCTTTTCAGAATGGCAGGCAGTGGTGAGTGGAGTGCCGCAAGGCTCAGTGTTGGGGCCGCAACTATTTACCATATATATGAATGATTTGGAAGAGGGAATTAGGAGCAACACTAGCAAGTTTGCGGATGACACAAAGCTGGGTGGCAGTGTGAACAGTAAAGAGGATGTTAGGAGGTTGCAGGGTGACCTGGACAGGTTAAGTGAGTGGGCAGATGCGTGACATATGCAGTATAATATAGATAAATGTGAGGTTATCCACTTTGGTGGCAAAAACAAGGGGCAGATTATTATCTCAATGGGGTTAGGTTAGGTAAGGGGGAGGTACAGCGAGACCTGGGTGTCCTTGTACACCGGTCACTGAAAGTTGGCGTGCAGGTACAGCAGGCAGTGAAGAAAGCTAATGGAATGTTGGCCTTCATAACAAGAGGATTTCAGTATAGGAGTAGAGGTTCTTCTGCAGTTGTATAGGGCTCTGGTAAGATCACATCTGGAGTATTGCATACAGTTTTGGTCTCCTAATTTGAGGAAAGACATCCTTGTGATTGAGGCTGTGCAGCGTAGATTCATGAGATTGATCCCTGGAATGGCGGGACTGTCATATGAGGAAAGATTGAAAAGACTGGGCTTGTATTCACTGGAGTTTAGAAGGATGAGGGGGAATCTTATAGAAACATCTAAAATTATAAAAGGACTGGACAAGCTAGATGCAGGTAAAATGTTCCCAATGTTGGGTGAGTCCAGAACCAGGGACCACAGTCTTAGAATAAAGGGGAGGCCATTTAAGACTGAGGTGAGAAAAAACCTTTTCACCCAGAGTTGTGAATTTGTGGAGACCAAATCACTGAATGTATTTAAGAGAGAGTTAGATAGAGCTCGAGGGGCTAGTGGAATCAAGGGATATGGGGAGAAGGCAGGCACGGGTTATTGATTGGGGACGATCAGCCATGATCGCCAAGAATGGCGGTGCTGGCTCGAAGGGCCAAATGGCCTCCTCCTGCACCTATTTTCTAAGTTTCTATGTTTCTATATTTTAACAAAATATAAAAACTAGACATACTCTGTGTTTGAAGATTCTACTGCTGACTTTCATATCTACTACTATAGTGTGTCGAGTAACTCAGTTCACTGGTCACAACATGTTTCATCAGGGATTGAAACTTTGGTCTAATTATGAGGTTTTGACTGAATGGTTTGAAAATCTATGTAGTGTGTCATGACATCCACATCTTGAAAGTGAGAGGTTTCCGCAGCGTCCTCCAGGGTGAGGCTCCAGACTGTCTCTAATTTTCTTAGTTTAAAGTGAAGGCTGAGAATTAAAAAATAAAATATTACAAAATTTCAACTTTAGTTTATGCGTGAATCATTAACATTGTGATTGCACGAGGAAAGCTTATTTGTGTTTTTCTTCATGTATGTATCACATATTTATCTGAATTGATTGCTGGGTTACACATTTTTACAACTGACAGCAACTTTGGGTGAAATGGTCAATTTGTCTGCATAATCTTTTTGTTTATTGTTCTTTTTCTTCTCTGTACTGCAAGTTGACTATATATTGATATGCCTATATTATGTGGAAACAGAAGATTTAAATGTTTTCCCCCGCTCGTGCTTCAATTTCTAAATTTCACGCTCCTCTCCTTAGGAAACATCGTAGCAACATGGGACCAAGCAAAGCTGTATCTCATTCACAGCGAAACATAGTCGGTTGCAGAATTGAACATGGGTGGAAAGAACAAGGTGGAATAACGCAGTGGAAAGGCACGGTTCTCGATCAAGTTCCAGTAAATCCTGCACTTTACCTTATCAAATACGATGGATTTGACTGCGTATATGGACTTGAACTTCACAAAGATGAAAGGGTGTTAGGCTTTCGCGTCCTCCCAGATAGAGTTTGTGAGTGGAAAATCATTAATCACACATAATTACATGATCAAAGCTTCCTTTTATCAGTGTAATGTGCATAATTACAGCAATTGCTTAGTACTCAGTGCATTTTCTTTTGCTTTTAGCTGCCTCTCGAATCACTGATGTAGATCTGGCAGAAATGATGATAGGTAAAGCAGTTGAGCACATGTTTGAGAAAGATGATGATGGGGCTAAAGATGAATGGCGGGGAATGGTGCTAGCACGTGCTCCCATCATGACTACATGGTTTTATATCACCTATGAAAAGGATCCTGTCTTATACATGTACCAGCTTTTAGAAGACTACAAAGAAGGAGATTTGCGAATTATGGCTGACTCAAGTAAGTACAAGGAAAACATTCCTATTATTTTTGTAAATAATTGTTCTTTTCCTGACTATTTGCTGTACGGAACACAACTGACGGAAGCTACCTTAATTGGATGTTTTAGATATAATTTCTCCAAAGACCAGAGAATGACCCCTGTGCAAATATGAATGTATGGACTGAGATCGTTGTTCAAGCATTGCAGCTATATTTCCTGTAAAAATTTAATGATGCAGTCAATAGGTGTAGAAAAGCGAGACAGCCAAAGATATAATAAGTGTTGCTAGCACATTTGCCACTGCCCTCTGTCTGGAGTTGCTCTGCGAGTGGAGCTGGAAAATGATCTGAAATGGGGTTTTATCAGATTTTATATAGAATGGATCGTGCTTTATCTTGTAATGCAATTGTGTATTTGCCTGCACACTGATTTCTAACTGACTGGGTGTTAAGAGGAGAGCAGGATTTTACAGTAGGAAAGTGATTTTTGACTTCTGATCCTTTAGAAAACTTGATTTGGTTTACTGTTGCCAGAGTTGCCAAATCAAATGTTTGATTTTTGAATATGATTATGACAGGAAAGCTGCTGATAGACTAGTGATATAGCTTGGTTTCTACTCCAAAGTTATAATGTTAGCGGAGCTCATGAACATAATTTCATATACTATAATGGATTGAATTTGTAAAATGAAACCAGTTTAGGAATGATAAGCACATGTTGGGTATTATTGAAAGGCAGTTCCACTGCTTGAGTGAGTTTCTTAAAAAATCAATGCATATTAGGTGTTTCTTTGACCTTTGAGCATGTTTCTCTCATAGCACCAGTGTCTCAAGCATAGCTTTTCGAAGGATTTGTGGTGGCTTGCAGATCCTAGCTCAAGAAATAATGCAACATCTAAAGCCAATTTACATGCAGGTCTTGATTCTTCCTGTGGGCTGAATCATCAGATACTCAGAATATAAAAAAATATTTAAAAAAAAAAATTGTTCTTGGGATATTGGTATCGCAGACAATCTCTGCAATTATCATGTGTAGGAAAAAACTGGTTTAAATCGAAGGTAGATACAAAATGCTGGAGTAATTCAGCAGGACAGGCAGCATCTCTGGAGAGAAGGAATGGGTGACTTTTCGGGTCGAGACCCTTCTTCAGACTGAAGGGTCTCGACCCAAAACGTCACCCATTCCTTCTCTCCAGAGATGCTACCTGTCCCGCTGAGTTCATCCAGCATTTTGTGTCTATCTGCAATTATCATCCCTAGTTGCACCAAGAAGGTAATGTATTGTTTCTTGAATTACTTGAAATGAGTGGATTCCAAGGCAACTTCAAAAGGAAGTTGATTTAAATGTAGACCAGTCTGGATAAAGGTGGCAGATGGTTCAGTTGAACTTTGTTTTCATTTTTCATGCTATTTAAATTCTAATGTTTCAGGAACCTGTTCTGTGAAATATTGAGGAGCTGTTTAAATAACTTTGTTTATAAATTATATTGCAAATTACTCTTATTTTTCTTTGATTGACTTTTTGTAGTGATGCTCTCCTTTTCCAACACAAAAGTATCCCAACATTCATGAAAAACAATTGTCTGTTGGGATCTATCAAGATCAGCTGAGAAATTTAAATGGTTCTGCTTCCTGTCACAAAGTAATTATATGACCCTGAGAAATGTTGAATTACAAAAGAATCTGTGTATCCTTACCCACCCATCATTAAAACCAAACATGCAGGTGAAGCAAGTAGTTAATAAGTCAAATGTATGTTGGCATTCATTGCAAGAGACTTTGAGTACAGGAGCAATGTCTTATGGCAGTTATGTAAAGCCTTAGTGAGATAACACTTGGAGTATTGCGTGCAGTTTTGGACTCCTTCCATAAAGAAGCATATATATAATGTAGAGGAAGTACAATGGAAATCCTGGGATAGTAATACTGTTGAGTGAAGACAGATTGCATCAGGTAAGTTTGTATGCACTAAAGCTTAAAATAATGAGAATGTACAACATTTGGATCAGGCTTGATAGTTTGAATGCAGGAAATATGTTTCATCTAGCTGGGGTGTTTGGAACCAAGGAGGTACAATCTCAGGATATGGGGTATAACATTTAGAAGTGAGATGCACAATTTCTGTATTGATGGTGGTGAGCCTGTGGAATTTTCTGCCATAGAAAGAAGTGCAGGCCAAGTCATTATATGTATTGAAGGCATCATTTCTACTCACAAAGGGCATCAAGGAAATAGAGGACACGTTGAATAATGGAGATGGTCAAAGGGCCAAAAGGCCTCCATTTTTAATTGTTTCTTCTATTCTTTTAAAGCTTAAGTAAGCTGCAGACTGCAGATTAGTTTTCCTGATGGTTACATTTCTGATTCTACAGATAATGATTCTCCACCAGCTGAGAGAGAACCTGGAGAAGTAGTAGACAGCTTGGTGGGTAAGCAAGTGGAATATGCCAAAGAAGATGGCTCAAAGAGGACTGGCATGGTCATCCACCAAGTAGAAGCCAAACCATCAGTGTATTTTATCAAGTTTGATGATGATTTCCACATTTATGTTTATGATTTGGTAAAAACGTCTTAGACACTCCATAGTATAATGGGAAGGCCATATTGGCCTATACATGAACTAATTCCATATGTGGACATTTGATGAGCCAGGCTTCTTGAAGCCCAGTAAACTATTGTAATCTCACAGTCTCTGCCATAGACATAAAACACAACAGAAGTTTGAAACAGGCAAATGGGTGTACAAATATTTCCATTTATGATGGTCTGAATGCAAGATGATTTTTGGAAAAATAAGTCTTAAGCCAGTATTTAAAAATATGGGAACAAGATTTCCAGTGCACTTTGTCACAAACGTGCTTGAAAATAGTAAACCCGAATGAGGGTTTGGAAATAGAGTGAGTGATGTAGTGGCATAAATTTCAATTAGATGTGAATAAAACAATCATCTGAATTGGGGGGGGAAACCCATTAAATGGTGATGGTCGAGTGAAATGGATTGGGCATCAAAACTTACAGCTTTTTCTATCTAACATTCCATATGACAATTATGACATTTATTTGAAGTTGAGCACACCTTAGTTGACCTCAGAATAAGCTACAAATGTATTAATGTTTTACTATAAAATATTGATCTTTTTATGACCTGTTGCAGTTTTACTAAGAAATGGAATTCAATATTTTTCATAAAGCCTTTTGTTTTTCAATATAAACATGATAAATATCATGAATTTGCCATGTATGTAAAAAAAAATGCTGTTGTTAAAAGAGTAAGAGGAAATAGATTAATTTGTGAAATTGTTTGGAAACTTGAAGAACATTATAATGCAGAAGTAATTTTAAAGTTTTTGTGATAGTGACCATTGCTGGCATTTATTACCCTTCACTAGTTGCCCTGGAAGGATGGTGTACTGTCGACTTGAACTGCTGTCTCCCACATATTGAATGTCAGCAGTTCGATTCAAATGAGTGCCTTCACAAGACAACTTGGTGAACCATGTTGTTAAATTGCATATCAGCAAGTTTGCAAGTTCCTGCTCTAAAGGACGTTGAGATGTGACAGCTTTGGTATTACTTTAAGTAATATTGGCTTCAAATCTAGTTTAATACGATCTTTAATGTGACTTTGAGAAAGTATCTAAAATTACGTGGTGTCAATTTGTAAATTATACCTCCATCAGTTATATTATATTGGCTAATTTTTCTGTGATTTATTTAATCAGATAAAAAATATACTTTATTTACTCCAAATTGATAGATAATTGGCAAAATATAACTAAATATTTTCATTCGTGTAATAATTTGTCAATTTAATAACCACCATTTCTATTTCCAGTGTCCTAATTTAATTAATTTTAGTTATTCTTACTCTTACTCAAACCTCTCCAAAACATCATATCTCCTTTATTTCCTAAATTGGTGCACTCCAAAATGCATTTATACCAAACTCCTCAATGTTCTTCACCTTCTATCTCCTTGTATCCCAAGCTTGACTTCATTTTGCATAATCTCACATTATCCTCCAAAGATCCAGAGAGGACACTAATTGCTGTGTATAATTGCAGTACTCCAAACTCCCCCATGCCATATGGTGTGGTCTATTGGAGCTATTCCTTCTTCCTTTCTTCTCGTTGCACTGGCCTCTTCCTGTGATGATTGTTTGGGCTCTGCCAATGAACCAATTACTGTCATCCGTCTCTGCATTTAATTTCTGAATGTCCGCCCATTTGTGAATAAGATTAACGTTTGTGACGTTAACAATTGTGAGTTTAATGTGGATGACTGTATTGACGTCATGACCTGATGGAGATGTGGGTGAGAGGTAATCACATCTTCTCAAATTAAAATTCTGCCAAGCTTGTCCCAAAACTGTCCCTCTGATAATCCAACTCTTACCACCAAATCATACCTTACCCTCTAGAACTTCACCCAACTGCAACCATCTTGCCACCTTCTCAGTCTGAAGAAGAGTCCCAACCCGAAATGTTGTTTGTGCAATTCCCGGCCTGACTCACTGTTCCTCCAGCAGTTTGTTTTATGCTGAAGATTCCAGAAGCGGCAGTATCTTGATCCTTTATGTTGCCATCTTTCTGTGTTGTCTTTCATTTTGATTCTATTTCTACCTTGAAAATTCTATATCCCAATGACAAACTGTATCTGTCCATTTTTTTCTATGCCTTTTTACAACTGCACTTTTGCAGCTGCCAACTTGTTTAGACGCACTGCTTACCCTATTCCTATTTGATTTATACTATATCTGCCAGTTTGCCCTCCCATTTGTATTGGCACACTTTGTAGAAAAGACACACAGTTCTTTAGCATCATTTATAACCTCCGAATATCCCAAGGTGCTTTGCAGCCAGTTAAAGTGTAGTCACTTGTAATGAGAAAAGTGGCAATAAATACACGATAAACACCCGCAGACTGCAATTTGGTTATGACCAGATAACCTGTTTTTAGTGACGTCATTGAGAATACATTTTATCCAGGACCTCATGGATAACTAACTCCCTTTGTCTTATTCAAACCAGTGCCGTAAGGTCTTTTATATCATTTGATTGAACAAATGGGGCTTCAGTTTGAAATTTCATCTAAAAATTGATATTTCCGACAGTTCGGCAATGAGACATTGCCTACGTTTTTGTGGTTGAGTCTCTATAGTGGGACGACCACACTGACCTGGAGACAGGAATTATGATAACTTGTTTAGACATTAAGTGGATGACACAATCAATTGTTGGTCTGTTCTCATCTGTAAAATCCTCTTCTCAACCACCAGGTTGTATTTCCACTGAGGTTTCTTCCTGCCCTTTTTTAAAAATTGTATATTTCATTAGTTTCTGTTCACCATCTCGAACATCCTTTTCAAGTCTATGAATGGGTTATCACTCTGAAAGCGGTCTCGTGCTATCCCAAAACTCTGAATGCCATTCCTGTCAAACTACTGAAATTGACCTTATCAAAGACACATTGACATCCTGTATAGCTGTGGCCAAGGTAACCAATCTTCACCTCTTCATTCTCCTGCCTGTAGCCTCTGACATATAAACTACACATCTTCTTCCCTATTGTCATTTAGCTGGGTGGGACCACACAATCTAATCATAACTAAATATCATATTTTCCTGAGCTGTTATCTCCGGTAATTTCTAGGGATCTGTTCTTCGCTCTTCCTGTTCCTCAGTGGCATCAACTGTAAATTGAGTTAGTTTGCAATCTCACTGCTTGACCTCACTACAACCTCTTGATTCCCATTCTGTTTCTAAATTTCTCATATGCTGATAGATCATCAGAAAGCTCTTCCATGTAATTATTGAGAATTTTAAGCTTAAGAGTTAAATACGAGCTCCATTTCATACCAATTATTTGTATTCTTCGGCCTGATCAATGTACAACCAGATTGTTTTGGTACTGATTTTATTTCAAGGTTAGTTTCTGACTTATCATTAGTAAGAAAATCTATTTTTATCTGCAACATTGCCTGCTTTGTCTTGCTCTGCTCATCTACTGTTGAAATCTTCATTCATGCCTTTGTTGTTTCTGGATTTGACTGTTCTAACTTACTTGTAAATG
This sequence comes from Amblyraja radiata, assembly GCF_010909765.2. Taxonomy (NCBI): domain Eukaryota; kingdom Metazoa; phylum Chordata; class Chondrichthyes; order Rajiformes; family Rajidae; genus Amblyraja; species Amblyraja radiata. The sequence continues at coordinate 43,989,535 of NC_045958.1, forward strand.
GAGCCCATTTTAAGCTCCACTTGTCTTACTTCACACCATCTACCCTCTCTTTCCTTACTATTGATTTCCGGTTAGATGGCAACACACTTTTAAATTCTCAGTGTTGCATCACCTTGTAATTTCCTTGAAGTCTTGAGATAATTGTGCACTTCCAGTTCTACTGTCTTAATGAAACTTGATTGTTAATCTTCCATCATTGGTGACTGTGCTTCAGCTGTTTAGGCCTTAGGTTTGGAATTCCACTCTCCCAACCCTCTCTAGATTTCTTTTTTTCTTTGGACTCCACTTAAAAGCTACCCATTTGACTACCTGTCCAATACTTCTTTTTGATGAGTTGGTTTCAATTTTATTTATTCATTTTCTGTGTCACTCCTGACACATATTTAAGTAGTTTTAATAATGTGCTATATAATTTGATGATGCCGTAACTGCACAGTACGACTGAACTATTTCCTAAGAGTAACAAAAGATGATTTGCCTCTAGCTGGCTATATATTGATTCAAATGTATAAACTACATATGAACTATGAAAGTAACACTCTTGCATTACACCTGTTTTTATATGATACTCTTCATCTTAAGTCTTAAATTCTGTCATTGTACATTGAGAGGCAGCAATTTAGAAATGATTGGGGACAACTAAACTGCAATTTAAATGATGGCATTAATACTTGTTTGTAAAAGTTGCTGTTTAGCAAGGAAATTGCAAGGAGGTGATGCAAGGAAATTACAGGAAGTTGGTGCAAAACTGAGAATTTAAAAGTGTATTGCCATCTAACTAAAAAATCAATAGTAATGTAAAGAGAGCAGATTGTTTGAAGTAAGATAAGTGGAGCTTAAAATGGGCCTTGCATATGGGTCTTCAATCACTAGGTCTTTTCAGTCAAGGAATAGTTCTAAATGATTGAGCACTTCATTGGTGGGAGGGGGTTAGAAGTATTCTCAGTTGAGACTCATTGAACATCTATAAACGTTAATTAGAGGAATCCAGGAAAGGCAACTGTACTTTGTATGAAGGTTTATTGTGTAGTAAGAAAGACATGGCAATGAAACACAAATTTTAGCCCACCTGGGATATTTGCTTTTACAATATCTGATTTATTAATAAATTCTGAATCGGTTCACAAATTCTTGTATTGCCACTGTGTAACAATTTCAGAAACTTTACCAATGGTACAGTCATGAGAATTAACAGGCCAGGTATTATATATATATATTGCTTAAAGCAGATTAAAATCAAATTACTTTAATAAGAAATAACTTATTAACTAATGAAGTTAAATTAATTAATATGGAATAGTATTTCCTTTATTTTCTCTTTTTTGAGAGTGATCAGATTAAGATGGTTCAAGGCCACTGTTGCTGTCCAGAGGGTAAAAACAAGAAATATTTTTGTAGTGTTTCCAAGGTTGTGGTGAATCTCAATGATATTAAACATCTATGCCAGTATCCCTAAAATAAATTAAAAGTACATAAGCTTTTATTATAAGCATATTATTTTCCTTGAGATATTTTTGAAACATTTCACAGGTCACACCATATGATTGCCCCAATATTAAATTGTTTAGTTGCTACTCCATGTTGAAGTATTTCAATTTGTGTATTTTATCATATAAATAGTATTTCTGATAATGCGATATGAACAAATAAAAACTCCTATTTTCCTCAGTTGTTAATATATTATAAACTTACCTCCTCCACAACCACCCCCCATCCTGCCAGTCGCCTGATTTTCTTTTATCCTTTATATTGACTGCAGTAAATTACACCAGGATATAATTCCATCGGCACTGATGGACATCCGACAACTTCTCCAGGTGATAATTAGATTTAAAACAAAGTCTTTATGTGTTAGCGGGTTATTGAACATCAGAGGCACAATAAAAATATTTGACATTTGCCTCACCAGGCTTTGTACTGTTCCCATTTCTCTTCCAACTTTCATCCCCTCCCACCTCACTCATCAGTCTGAAGATGGGTTCTGACCCGCAACATCACCTATCATATTCTCCAGGGATGCTGCCTGACCCGCTGAGTTACTTCAGCATTTGTGTTTTTTTCAAATATTAGAATTGCCTGCTAAGTAGTGAAAAAAAATTGGAAATATTCTTTAAGCTGATGGTAGTTCTAACAGTGATACCGGTTTGTGTGCCTTAATACCTCGCAGGTGTTGCGACATAGTACAGTGATTGAACTATTATGATCAGTTTTGAAAGACATTCTCATGCAGGTCTCATGTTTGTTGCTCTTCTTGGGATATGGAAACCAATGTGATTTGCAGTGTTAACTTTTTTGTTTTGCAATTACGTTAATCTGAGCCATAGATTTTAATTTACTGTATAGTGTCTTGCTGGCACAATGCCTGTTTCGTTAACTCTCAGCGCACAAAGTATTTCCGTAGCTTCTGATGTAAATAGAACTGTTTTGTTGCAAAGTTGTTAATGCACTGGTAGAACAGTTGTAATTGAAAAGCAGTTTGGTTGTACTTCTGTTTTTAAATTATATAATGGTTTCTGAAACACTAAGACAAGACACACAGCATATTTTTAGTGTAATGGCATATTTAAGTAATTATTTTATTATCATGGTCCTTTTCTCAATCCCTCAATTTCAAGGTTTGTTCCCAACAACAGGTGCATGCAACTAACTTGATTTTGCAGTTAGACTAGCAGTCATATTCAAGAGTTTATATCTTTTGTATAAATCACACTTTTAAGTGCATCATTCATTAAAACTTTCTGAATCTAGATGATTTTTTTTAAGACCATTTCAACCATCTGCCTGGATTTTTGCTTTATTTATTCAATGTTTTTTTCTTTACACTTGTGGCTTGTGTCCATATATTTGGATAATGTGGTGAACACATCACCGTTTAATTCTTCATTCATCAACACACAGGTACTGTGATTCAACCAGTATTCAAATGTGAGCAACCAAAGGCAGATCACATGTTCCTTGTAGATTATTTCTTAGCAAATTGCTACTTCTATACTGTATTATGTACTACTACATAACCCAACCCTGTTGTTAATATACAGTGTCCTCCTTAATGTTTGGGATAAAAACCCATCATTTATTTATTTGCCTCTGTATTCCACAATTTGATATTTGTAATAGAAAAAAAATCACATGTGGTTAAAGTGCACATTGTCAGATTTTATTAAAGGTATTTTTATACATTTTGGTTTCACCATGTAGAAATTATAGCAGTGTTTCTACATAGTCCCCCCCATTTCAGGGCACCATAATGTTTGGGACACAGCAATGTTATGTAAATGAAAGTTTAGTGTTTAGTATTTTGTTGCATATCCTTTGCATGCAATGACTGTTTGAAGTCTGCGATTCATGGACATCACCAGTTGCTGAGTGTCTTCTCTGTTGATGCTCTGCCAGGCCTGTATTGCAGCCATCTTTAGCTTATGCTTGTTTTGGGGGTAGTCCACTTCAGTTTTCTCTTCAGCATATAAAAGGCATGCTCAATTGGGTTCCGATCGGGTGATTGTCTTGGCCACTCAAGAAATGACAATTTTTTAGCTTTGAAAAACTCCTTTGTTGCTTTAGCAGTGTTTGGGAGCATTGTTTTGCTGTAGAATGAACCGCCGGCCAATGAGTTTTGAGGCATATGTTTGAAATTGAGCAGATAGGATGTGTCTATACACTTCAGAATTCATTATGCAATTACCATCAGCAGTTGTATCATCAATGAAGATAAGTGAGCCAGTACCTTCAGCAGCCATACATGCCCAGGCCATAACACCCCCACCACCGTGTTTCACAGATGAGGTGGTATGCTTTGGATCTTGGGCAGTTCCTTCTCTCCTCAATACTTTGCTCTTGCTAACACTCTGCTATAAGTTAATCGTCGTCTCATCTGTCCACAAGACCTTTTCCCAGACCTGTGGTTGCTCTTTTAAGTGCTTCTTGGCAAACTGTAAGCCAGCCATACTATTTTGTGGCTAACCAGTGGTTTGCATCTTGCAGTGTAGCCTCTGTATATCTTTTCATGAAGTCTTCTGCGGACAGTGGTCATTGACAAATTCACACTTGATTCCTGAAGAGTGTTTCTGATCTGTTGGACAGGTGCTTGGGGGGTTCTTTTTAATAGAGAGAATTCTTCTGTCATCAGCTGTGGAGTTCTTCCTTGGCCTGCCAGTCCCTTTGCGATTAGTAAGCTCACTAGTGCTCTCTTTCTTCTTAATGATGTTCCAACCAGTTGATTTTGGGAAGCCTAAGGGTTGGCTGATGTCTATAACAGTTTTAATCTTGTTTCTCAGTCTCATAATGGCTTATTTGACTTTCATTGGCACAACTTTGGTCCTCATGTTGATAAGCAGCAATATACATTTCCAAATGTGATGGAAAGACTAAGTGCTGAGAGCTCTCTTATTCCTGCATAAAGGAGGCAATTAAACATACCTGAGCAATTACAAATGCCTGTGAAGCCATGTGTCCCAAAGATTATGGAGGGGACTATGTATAAATGGGGGGGGGGGGGGACTGTGTATAAACACAGCATACATGGTGAAACCAAAATGTATAAAAAAACATTAATAAAATCTGACAATGTACACTTTAACCACATGTGATTTTTTTTCTATTACAAATCACAAATTGTGGAGTATAGAGGCAAATAAATAAATGATGGGTCTTTATCCCAAACATTATGGAGGGCACTGTTTATAAACACATTCATATTGCAGTGTTGGCAGAGTTTCTGCAAAATTTGCCAGTTTGTAAATTTATTAGAACGAGTCTACAAGGAAATTCTAAACCTAATCCTTATTGGTAATTCAAATAAATGTGACTTATTTGAAGTCCTTCTGAAGAAAAATTGGGCAGAGAGCACTAGCATTGAAATTGACGTATTGAGTTACAGATTTGGATGCAGTGCAGTCATGACCTTGGTTAAGTCTTTGTTCTCGGAGCCAACATCAAACTTTTCTTTGGGGCTTGTGATTATAAGTGACACAATCTTGAATATGTAATAAAAATAGTCAATCATTTAACTTGGGCTATATAACTACTGTGTGAAGTACAGCTTCTATATTGTGATCTTTTAAATGCAAACAGTGTTTTTCTGCATGTTCTAAAGTTAGACCCATTTCACATAACCAATTTTGCATGTAGAACTATATTTTAGTTTGTCTGTTTGTTTATTGTATTGTCTGGTTGTTAGCTAGGCTGAAATGTACTGATTTTAGAACAGTGCCAATTGTGGTGGCTTATGTTGTAAAAGGGACCATACTTTTTTATTTTACGAGCGACGGGTTGTTGGGTGGGATGGGGGGGAATTTAGGTGGTAGGAAAACTTACCAAGGGTTCCTCGTTATGAATTAACAAATGTCAAAGGAACCTAGGTTTTATTAAAACATGTAACCCTGCTTGGAATCTGTGTCCTGAACATATTGAAGTGTCAAGTTTGGCCAATAAACCAATTTGAAATAGCACTCATTGGCACTTAAGCAGAAAGGGGCCTTTTGTTACCAATTGAAATGCACAGAATGAGCATTTATTGATACTTGTGCCTTGAGCCATTGTTTTATTTAATACTGATTCGGCAAAGTTAACGCAATACAACCTTCTTAGTTCAGATGGAGGCATAATAGAAGTAAGAAGATGTGGATGTGCGCGTGCTTGCGTGTCAACATGTGCGCGCTTATGGTCCTTCACTAGTTAGTGTTTTCTAAAAAACTACTCGGCATAAGTCTATTGTATATGTATAATTAAAATGTAATGTTGATGTTTGCTTCTGGAATTTGGCAAATTTTCAGATGTTTAGGCAATGTAGATCATGTTGCTGTAAGCCATTAGCTCTATAAACATTTTGCATCTTAAAAATCTTCTGTAAGGTTTTTTCTAATGTTGTATAATTATAAAAATAAAAAAGTGCAATTGAAATGTGTATCATACTACTTCAACTTCAGTCTCAAGTAGCTTGAAGACAGTTAATTAAGAATGAATAAGAACAACATGTATTTACAAATTTGATACTTTCCTGTATATTTTACTTTGGTTCACTGGATCATACCCTGATGTCAATGAAGCCTAGTCTTGTCGACACAGGCTAATCCTCTGAGTAATTGTTATTTCCAACAGATAAACATAGTGATGGGAGAAAAGTATGGGTAAGTCGTAAACATTGCGATGTATCCTAGCCACAGCCACAATAAATAAATAATTTATGAACATAATGTAGAGTAACAAAAGCAACTTGATTAAATGTGCAACAAAATGACAAGAAATGTTGTTCATGATCTAAAGTTAACTGTCTTGTGTTATAGTGGAGAGTATACACACACAAAACAGTGTATGCTGTACCACATTTGAGTTGCCTTTTTTCTCTCTCTAGTTTTCAGAAATATTTAGAATAAACAGTCTTTTGATGAATCTACAAATTCAAACAAATTGAATGTAGCTGTGTTAGCTAGATCCACTGCTTTTGCTAGGTCAGTGGGGTAATAATTGGAAATAGCCAAGGTGTATTTTTCTTTAAGTATATCAGTCAAGATTGTGTTCACCATTCTCAAGGAAACCTCACCCAAGGCACTTACAATAGATTGTTTCCTGCAAAGCTACCTGGGCTGGAGAGGTCTGAATTTGATGCCACTGTTTATTGTTGATAGTCCATCATTTTTTTATTTTGCACAATGTATTCCACTACCAAAGTTGTTGGTGCATTTGGAAAGAAATATTTTACATTTAACCCTCATGTAATGATAATCCTTTTTGTTCCCTTCACAACCTCCTCCCAAACCACTTTTTCATTGCAAATTACTTGCTTAAAACTTTTTTTAAATTGTCAGAACTGAAGATAGTTAGTCAACATAGATAACCACAGCTGCAAAAGCATGGACTTATTGGGGATAGTCAGCATGGCTTTGTGCAGGAAGGACATATCTTACGAACTAGATTGAGTTTTTTTGACGAGGTGATGAAGATGATAGGGATGTTGTCTACATGGACTTTAGTAAAACATTTGACAAGTTTTCTTGTGGTATGATGAACCAGCAAATTAAGGAAGATGGGATCCACAGAGACTTAGTAGATTGGATTCAAAATGGGTTTGGGCATTGAAGAGGATAGTGGGCTAATCAGTAAGTTTGCAGATGACAAAAATTGACAGAGTAATGCCCCTGTCCCACTTAGGAAACCTGAACGGAAACCTCTGGAGAAAGTTATCAAAGGATTCTGTGGGATACAGATTAATTGGAAATGTGGGCAGAGAAATGGCATGTAAGTATGAGTGGCTGCAATTTTGGAGGCAACATTTAAGAGGAAAGTATACAGTAACTGCTGGACCCTTTACAGCATTAATATCCAGAGCCATTGTGTGGTGCAAGTCCAGAGTTCCTTCAAAGTGGCAACAGAAGTAGATAAGGTGGTAAAGAAAGCAGATGGTATACTTGCCTTTATTGGTTGGGACATGGAGTATAAAAGTTGGGAAATTAGATGCAGCTGTATAAAATGTTGTCTGGCCACATATGGAGTACTGGTTGTAGTTGGCATGTTACAGAAAGAATACAACAGCTCTGGAAAGGGATGCAAAAGGGTTCACTTGGATGTTAGGAAGGAACTGCAGATTTTGTGTCTATCACCAGGATGTTACCTGGATTAGAGAGTATTAGTTATTAGGAAAGATTCAACAAATTTGAATGGCTTATTCTCTAGCACTGGAGGCTGAGGGGTGAACTGATATAAATATTAAAAATTATGACAGGCATAAATAGCGTAGAGTCAGTCTTTTCCACAGTGTAGAAATGTCAAAGGCTAGAGGAAATTGGTTAAGGTGAGAGAGGAGAATTGCAAAACAAGTTATTTTTAAAGAGTGGTTGGTGCCTAGAATGCAGTGCCCGGGGGAGGTGCTGAAAGAAGATATAGTAATATTTACGAAGTATTTTGGCAAACATGTGAACATGCAGGGACAGGGTGGATATGTGCCATGTGCAGGTTGAAAGGACTAGTTAAAATATGCATTATGGTCAGCACAGACGTTATGCATCCAAGTGCCTGTCGTTTAAAGAAACAGCCCCATTTCATACAGTTTAACAATTAGTGTACCCTGCATTTGTGCGTTGCATTGCAAAAATGCAAGATTTTATTTGGCTCTTTTCTCTAGTTGACCCACTAGATCACAAGAAGGACCCAACTATCTCTTTCACTCACTATCCAGTAACTTTTCAATGTCCATAGATGTCAGATTTCGCACTCAAGATCCAATCGCAGTGCAACTACCACTGCCCGTATATTTTCATCCCATTTTAGGATTCATCTGTTCAGTAAACAAAAAAGCATTTTATACCATAGGGTCTAAAGTAAAATATATTGACAATCACACTAGCAGTCCTTTTTCATGCAGTGAAATCTCATTGGTTAAAAAAAAACACAAAGTAAAAAACTTTAGGAGTAGTGCTTTTAATAAAAATGATATACTAAATCTACAGTATAAAAGTATTTTCTATAATAAATATTAGAAACAGTGTACAAATGTTTATAATTGCATAGTTGGCTATTTAGCTACAGAGTTGTTTAAAATAATGTACATAAGCTTTTTCATTGTAAACATATGTTCTATCTTTCAATTAGAAAAAACCTACATTCAAATGTCATGGGCTTCCCTAAACATTTCTAGGCAAAGTATACTTCAAGACAGTTCTCATTCAGATGAAAAATTCTGGAAAACATCTGCTACCTCGATCCAGTTCCTGAAGCACGCCAAGCCATAAGCTCGTATCTGTTTACGACCTTTATCAGTGATGACATCTCCATTCTGTTTCACAATGACCAGCTTTGGTATTGCTGTAATGGTGTATTTCTTCTTCAACTCTCTGATACACAAAGAAAAGTGTTACTAAAGTATTACATCACAAAGCAGACATTTCACTGTCTAATGAAGAGTCTTGGTCTGAAACATTAATTGTTTCTTTCTCCATGGATGTTCTCTGACTTTGAGTAACCTTGGTATTTTAATTATTTTAATTTTAATTTATTTCTTTTCAACTTTGCATTTTCCCCATCTACACTTTGGTGCTATTTTCTGGAAGTTCCAAATATTCTAGTCAGTCTTTTTTCTAAAATAGGTCCTACAGGTATTGTGACAATTAAGGGAATATAAAGGAAATAAAACTGTCATGCGAGCAAGAGATGAACAGGATAGCTTTCAATGCATAATCTTGTTAAAATTAGCTTCCACGGCTATTCATTTCTCTGTCTCAATTGTTTGGATCAACCAAAGGAGAAATATTTTGGTGTTAAAAATTGAATTATTGAAAATTAGTATTTTCTTGACTAGGGTTTTTTCAAATGATGTTAATTTAAATCAAATTATTTTGTAATTCTCAAACCTTGCGTATAACAGGGACTATCTGCTTCAATAAGATCCTTATCTGGTCCAACAAACACGATTTTACACTAACAACAATCTAGTTGATACTTAATAGTTCTTTAAAATGACCTAGTAAGGTACTCAGTTATGTCAAAACATGATCTCTGAAGAAGGGTCCCGACCTGAAATGCCAACCATGTTCTCCAGGGATGCTGCCTGCCCTGCTGGGTTACTCCAGCATTTTGTGTCTTTTCATAAATTTAAACTGAGCTCACCAAATTTGGAGTAGGCAAAATCTCTCCCAGCTTGTTGCAACTGAAAAAAACCTATCATCAACAAGAGTCAAGAGTGTTTTATTGACATGTGTCCCAGATAGAACAATGAAATTCTTACTTGCTGCAGCACAACAGAATATGTAAACAATATGATCAACGAGTAGAAAAAAAGGTTCAGTGTGTATATATACAAGCGAGGACTATGGGTCCAAATTGGGAGATTAACCTACAAACTAGCCAGGACAATGATACACAGATGAGATGAGGTCTGGTTACTACTACACATTCTCCTTAGATGGTGAAATGGCCCCACAATTGATTGATCAACTGTTGAAAGTCACAGAGTACCAAGAGCACTGAATGCTCTTTGTGGGTATTTCACAAGGATTAGTGCAGTGCACCACTACTGACCAAACCCTGAAAGATCCGGTTAGTAAAGTCTCCAGTTGGCAGTGAAGAATGTGATTCAACACATTCACACCAATCTACATGTTGCAAATGTATGCAAATTAGCAGCACTAGTATGACCTGTCCTCATACTGAGAACATCCTTGGTTGTACGGAATCAACACTGCTCAATGGATCAGCAGCATCCATAGAAAGGCCCTCTCACCTATATACATATTTCTTCACAGGCTCACCCACACCTCTATTACAGCTTTCTCCCCCACTCCAATTAGTCTTAAGAAGGATCCCAACCTGAAACATCACCTATCCATGTCTTCCGGAGATTTTCATGATCTGCTTCAGACTCCCAGCACTTTGTTTTTTTTTCCATAGGAAGGGAAGCTGTATTAATGTTTTAGGTTGTTGATCTTCCATCAGAACTGAACTGACCTGAAACATTAATTATTTATTTCAACACACATGCTCCAGCAATTTATATTTTTAATTTGAATTCCAACATTGGCAGCTTTTTGGGGCTTTTGGATTGTGTTAAATGGGATCAAATTCAGTAAATCAAAACTAGGCATTTGTGAGATGGTGTAGCCATCAAAAACAGAATTTAATTCCATTACAATTACACTCTACTGTTACAATCAAGCAACAAGATTAACCTTGACTCAACAGTGACTGCAGAAGGGATACTTTGAAGGAATAGCTTTACCATCTGGTGTCACATCGTACACAAGGAGGTTATTTTTGTCATTACTGGAATTAAGTTATTTAATATCAGGATAATAATAATAATAATGGATGGGATTTACATAGCGCCTTTCTAATACTCAAGGCGCTTCACATCGCATTATTAATTCACTCCTCAGTCACACTCGGTGGTGGTAAGCTACTTCTGTAGCCACAGCTGCCCTGGGGCAGACTGACGGAAGCGTGGCTGCCATTCTGCGCCTACGGCCCCTCCGACCACCACCAATCACTCACACACAGGCAAAGGTGGGTGAAGTGTCTTGCCCAAGGACACAACGACAGTATGCACTCCAAGCGGGATTCGAACCGGCCACCTTCCAGTCGCCAGCCGAACACTTAGCCCATTGTGCCATCTGTCGTCCCGATGTGGCAGCATCTATGGGGAGGAGGAATAGGCGACGTTTCGGGTCGAGATCCTTCTTCAGTCTGAAGAAGGCTCGACCCGAAACGTCGCCTATTCCTCGTCCCCATAGATGCTGCCACACCCGCTGAGTTCCTCCAGCATTTTTGTCTACCTGAGGTTTTTCCAGCATCTGCAGTTCTTTCTTAAACAATATCAGGGGGTTGTTACTTTGTTCTTGGAGGCATTTTATTTAATGATTGATATCTATCCATTATAATAAATATTTTCTGAGCCACCCAACATTTACAGAAGCAATCATCATGCTTTCTTTGACTGGCTGAGCAATAGCCATCCAGAAACTGTTCAAGAGCACTCATCTGTGCCATGGCTGACATGTCCAATGTCAGGGCTCGAAATTAGCGGTTGCCCGGGTGCCAATGGCGACCTAAAGTGCCATCGGGCAACCTAACAGCCGTCCCATTTTGCCCGGCTTGGCAAGCAACTCTGAGCAGGCCTCCCTCTCTCACTCTCCGTCTCCGCCCTCTCCTCATCCGCCGGCACGGCCGGCCGCCTTACATATGCGCATTTCCGCGGCCTGCACATCCTCCCCCAGCACATGCGCACAACCACCACATCGTCGGTCGTGGTTGTGCGCATGTGCCGCCCTGCACATGCGAACTGCCACGGTCACTTTCTCCCTCCCTTTGCATTGTGGGAGATCTGGCCGCCATTGCTGTCTGGTCGCCGCCACGCCGCAACCGCTGTAAACCAATGCAGAATCACTCCCTGGAGCTGGAGTAACTCTTATTTTTTGGTTTCCTGGTCCTCCAAAAATATTCCAAATGGAATTTAAACAGTAGTGGACCCACCACTACCAAACTCTGAAACATCACAGCCTGTTGCACTTTATCTGTTTATTTATTGTATATATATATATATATATATATACTCCCGTTCTGTATTATGTTTACATATTCTGTTGTGCTGCAGCAAGCAAGAATTTCATTGTCCTATCTGGGACACATGACAATAAAACTCTCTTGATTCTTGACATGGACTTAAGCAAAAAAGGGTTATTGGGAAAAAAGAGCTACCTTAAATCTAGTTGCGTCTGGTAACAATGGGAGGGTGAAGACTTCCATGTTTTAATTGTGTGGGGGAACTCCATAGAGCAGCCAGCATCTCTGGATAGAAGACATTGGATGACGTTTCGGGTAGAGACCCTTCTTTACTTTTCCTCTGGTTTTAGTGTTTTAGTTTAATTTAAAGTTACAGCGTGGAAACAGGCCCTTCGGCCCACCGAGTCCACGCTGATCAACGATCACCCGTACACTAGTTCTATCCCACACCTTAGCGACATAAGCCAAGAGTGTTTTATTCCCGTCCCAGTTAGAACAATGAAATCCTTACTTGCAGCAGCACAACAGAATATGTAAACATAGTACTCTGTAAACAATGTTATAAACAAGAAAACAAAACTGTATATTTATACATGAATATATATAAGTATATAAATATCTATATAGAATTTACCTCCTGGGATTAATAAAGTTCCATTGTATAGTATCGTGTATGTAGGAAGGAAGGAACTGTAGTGTCACTGAGATTAGTAACCAAAGTTATCAACGTATAATTTTTTTGGGTGTTGGAAAATAAAATATAGTGGCACAGCTCACACGCCAGAGATCTGCCTCACACGCCAGAGATCTGTGTTCAATCCTGTCCTCGGGCACTGTCTGTGTTGAATTTGCACATTTTCCCTGCAAGCGTGTGGGTTTCCTCCCACATCCCATTGGCTTTGTAGGTTAACTTGTCTCTGTAAAATTGCCCCTAATGTGGAGGGAGTGGGTGAGGAAAGTGGGATAACAGAACTTGTGTGAATGGGTAGACAAAAATGCTGGAGAAACTCAGCGGGTCAGGCAGCATCTATGGTGCGAAGGAAATAGGCAACGTTTCGGGTCGAGACCCTTCTTCAGACTGGTCGGGGGGGGGGGGGTGGGTAAAAGAAAGGAAGAGGAGGAGACAGTAAGCTGTGGGAGAGCTGGGAATGGGAGGGGAAGGAGGGAAAAAACAAGGATGACCTGAAATTGGAGAAGCCAATGTTCATACCGCTGGGGTGAAAACTACCCAAGTGAAATATGAGGTCCTCCAATTTGCTGTGGGCCTCACTCTGGCCATGGAGGAGGCCCAGGACAGAAAGGTCAGATTCGGAATGGGAGGGGGAGTTGAAGTGCTGAGCCACCGGGAGATGAGGTTGGTTATTGTGAACTGAGTGTAGGTATTGTGGGAAGTGATCACCAAGCCTGCACTTGGTCTCACTGAGGTTGATCATACACTGAATAATCCAACCAGATTTTTGTTTGGAAGTGGAAAGAAATAATAGAAATTGCATTCATTGCAACGTGTAAAAAGAGATGAGATACTGTATTATTATTTTGCTGCATGTCATTGTGGTATATATCATGTCTTGATTGGTGAATATGTTTAGTTTGTGACTTTATTTGATGCAGAAATAATAAGTGAATGCTTCATTGACCATAATTCCGACTGGTAACTATGCACTTCGTCCGAGCACATTATCGCATGTAAGCAGTCTTAAATGACCACATAAACTGTCATTTGGCAACCTAAAACGCTGCCGAGGTTGCCCAGCTGGCAACAAGGAAAAAATGTTAAGTGAGAGCCCCGACTACAGAGGGCAGTTTATGCATTTTGTCTACAAACATATCTGACACCTCTACCATCAAGAAATACAAATGCAGCCATCAAAGGGCAACAAAGGTTATCCTCCACATAACATGCCAATCTTATTTGGAACTATCTCACCTCTCCATGGTCAGTGGGTCTAAATCTTACAACTCTCTTCCCAAAAAACACAAGGGGAATACCTGAAGGGTGGCAGCAATTAAAGAAGATCGTTCACCAAACACTTCTCAAAGATTATTAGAGCTGTCCATATCCAAAAAGTAATTTAAAAAAAGTTGGGATCTTTAAAACATAGAACAGTATAACATACCTTCCGCCTACAATACTTCTGCTGAACTTGATACCTAGCTGAACTGATCTCGTATGCTTGCAAGTGATCCATATAACTCAATACCTTGCAAATCCATGTGTCTATCTAAAAGCTTCTTAACCACCATTATTGGATCTGCTTCCACCACCACCCCTGGCAATGCGTTCCAGGCCCCTACCACTCTGTAAAAAAAAAAAAACCTGTCCCGCACATCTCCAATATCTTTTCACCCTCTCACCTTATAGCTATGCTCTCCAGTGTTGGACATTTCCATCCGGAAATTGTATCCCATCTATGTCTGTCATAATTTTATTTACTTCTGTCAAGTTTTTCCTCAACCTCCGACATTCCAGAGAAAATAATCCAAGTCTATCCAACCTCACCCTATAGCTGAAACCCTCTAAACCAGGCAGGCTTCTGATAATCCTCCTCTGCACCCACTCTGAAGATTCTACATCTTTCCTGTAATGGGGCAACCAGAACTGCATGCAATATTCCAGATGAGGCCTAACTAAAGTCCTATAGAGCTGTACCATGACTTCCTGACTCTTATATTCAATGTGTCTAGTAATGAAGCTAAGCATCCCATATGCCTTCTTTACCACCGTATGTATCTACTTATGCTGCCAATTTTAATGTGAACTTGGACTCCAAGATCCCTCTGCACATCAATGCTGTTAATAGTCTTGCCATTAACTATACTCTTCCCTTACATTCAACCACCCGAAGTGCAAAACCTCACATTTGCTTGGGTTAAACTCCATCTGCCATTTAACCGCCCATTTCTGCAGCTGATCTATATCCTGCTGTATGTACTTACAGCTTTCCTCGCGGTCTGCGATTCTTCCAATTTTGGTGTCGATAGCAAACTTACTCACCAACACATCTACATCTAGGTAATTTCTATATAATCACAAACAGCAAAAGTCCCAGCACAGATCCTTCCAGCACTCAAGTCAAGTCAAGTTTATTCATCACACACACACGAGATGTGCAGTGAAATGAAAAGTGGCAATGCTCGCGGACTTTGTGCACTCCACTGGACACAGACTTGCAGCCAGAATATCTACCTTTCACCATAACCCTCTGTCTTCTATGAATAAGCCAGTTCTGAATCTATGCAACCAAGTCAACGTGAATCCCGTACATTTTAATCTTCAGGATCAGCCTACCATGAGGCCTATCAAAAGCCTTACTAAAGTCCACTTATACAACATCCACTGCTCTGTGCTTTTATAACCAATTTAAAAAAAATCAATGTGATAGCTATGCAAATTGTTAGGCCATCATTTGCCCTCTTAGGTAGACATACATGATTCATAGCCATTTTTTTGACCAAAATAACTGAGTTTTCCCAATATTTTGGGCCATATCTCAATCATCTTTGGAACAGATGATCTAATCGCTTATTACAAGCAAATCAAAGGTTCTAGGAATCTGATAAGTAAACAAGGCCAAGAATCAGGTCAGCCTTTGACTCGTTGATTAGTGGAGCCAACAAGACTTACTCTTGCTATTTTGCCTCTTTGTGTGCTCACTACTGTTTGCGATAATTGTATGCAAATTGACAATGTTTATTACATAATAGTAACTGCACTTCAAAAGACTACTCAAACTGTAAAGTGCTTTGACACATTCTATCATCATGAAAGGGCTTTTAGAAATACAACTGCCTTTCATTTCAGAAAGATGATCAAACCTAGTGCTGAGTTACAAGACTAATTTAGTAACTAGAAATCATGAGCATTTTGTATTAAGAAAATGACCTGGTAGGTTGCATTTATGCATAAGCAGCAACAGTTTCAATAAAAGCTTTTAAATGTTAAAGTGATTTTTCAAAGGATACATGGAAATCAGACAAAAAGTTTGAGATTGGCACATCCACAACAACCCAAATGATCTGGCATTTCAAATCAATTGTAACGTTTGCCCATCTAATGTAATGCAGAATGTTACATGTTTGATAGTAAGATCACATTTACATGGAATCGTTATAAAAAAGAATCTTAATAATTGCCTAAAATTATCACTTAAAATACAAATTACCTCACTAAATCACAGCATAAATGTCAATTGTTATTCTTCAGAGAATATTCACCTTATAGTCTGCTGCGAGCAACGGATCAACATTAAGATAAGCCTTCTTACTATAAATCCACAGCACAGAAAATTTACGAAATACTGCTGACAATCCTGGTATAGAAGACGATTATAAATTCCAAGTCCGCTTCTCCTGCACTTTATTAAATTTGAAACGCAGAATTATTCAATAATATTCAAACACCTTTCACACATCAAAACTCATCAAATATGTACTGGTTTTGTGACATGCAAAACTAACAGATGGGTGCATAAAGCATGAGAGATAATCTCACAGAATGTTACAGCACTGAAATAGACCCTTCAGCCCACCACGTCTATGTTGACTTTTTGCCCATCTATATTAATCACATTTGCTTGCATCAAGTTTGCATCCTATACTTTCCCTATTTACAGTACATGTCTAAATGTCTCTTAAACTTAGTGATCTGACTCTTCCATCACATCTTTTGGCTGTGCTTTCCAGATTATAAAAAACACTCTACGTATTAACTTTCCCCTCAAATCCCCTTTAAAACCTTCCTCTCACTTACTCCTACTATGGGAAGAAGATTATCTACCCTAGGGCTCTTATATTTTTTATACCTCAAAGTGATCACCCAGCAACATCCCTTGCTCCAGGGAAAACAAGGCCAACCTATCCAATCTTCCCCTATTACTAAAGTGCTCCATTCCTGGCAACATCATGTTAAATCTCCTCTGCACTCTCCCAATGCAACCACATCCTTTCTATAATAGAGTGACCAGAATTACACACAACACTCCCAAATGCAGTCCAACCATTGGCTTGTATAGCTACAACATAACGTTCCAACTACTATATTGTATGCCCTGACCAATGGAGCCAGGCATGCTATATGGCTTCTTCACCACTGCATACCCCACTGTACATATCCTACCCCTATTTGACTTTCCAAAGTGCATCACTCCACATTTGTCAGAATTAAATTCCATTCGCAAATAATTGACTAGCAGTGACTAATTGAATAATTGACTAGCAGTGACTAGTGGGCGTGTTGCAAGGCTCAGTGCTGGGACCCCAGTTATTTACAATATATATTAACGATTTAGATAGGAATTAAATGTAATATCTCCAAGTTTGCGGATGACACAAAGCTGGGTGGCAGTGTGAGCTGCGAGGAAGATACCATGAGGCTGCAGGGTGACGTGGATAGCTTGGGTGAGTGGGCAGATGCAGTATAATGTGGATAAATGTGAAGTTATCCACTTTGGTGGCAAGAGCAAGAGGGCAATTATCTGAATGGTGTCAGATTAGGAAAACGGGAGGGGCAATGAGACCTAGGTGTCCTTGTACATCAGTCACTGAAAGTAAATGGCAAGTGGCCTTCATAGCGAGAGGATTTGAGTATAGGAACAAGGAGGCCCTACTGCAGGTGCACAGGGCCCTGGTGAGACCGCAGCTGGAGTATTGTGTGCAGTTTTGAGGAAGGACATTCTTGCTGTTGAGGGATTGCAGTGTAGGTTCACCAGGTTAATTCCCAGGATGGTGGGACTGATATATGATGAAAGAATGGATCGACTTGGCTTATATCCACTGGAATTTTGAGGGATGAGAGGGAATCTTATAGAAACATGTAAAATTCTTAAGGAATTGGACAAGCTAGATGCAGGAAAAATGTTCCTGAGGTTGGGGGAGTCCAGAACAAGGGGTCAGTTTAAGAATAAGGGGTAGACCATTTAGGACTGAGATGAGGAAAAACTTTTTCACCCAGAGTTGTGAATCTGGAATCCTCTGCCACAGAATGCAGTGGAGCCCAATTCACTGGATGTATTTAAGAGAGAGTTTGATATAGTTCTTAGGGCTAACGGAATTAAAGACTCGAAGGGCCGAATGGCCTACTCCTGCACCCACTTTCTATGTTTCTAATTCACCCAATTTTTGATCTATATCCTAATGTAGCCTAGGCAATCTACCTTGCTGTTCACAACAGCGGCAACTTTTGTGTCCTCTACAAACTAGCTAATTACAAATTCTACGTTCACATCCAAGTTGCTAATATGTATCACAGACATGAATGGTCCCAACACTAATCCTTACAGCACAAAACTGGTTATTGATTTTTAATCAAAAAGGCACCTTTCCATCACTACTGTCTGGCTCCTTTCTCCAAGCAAATTTTGAATCCAATTAACCAGCTCACCTTGGATTCCAAGTGCCTTAGCTATCTGGATGAATGTACCTTGTTGAATGCCTTACTAAAGTCAACATATTGTCTCTACTACCCTGTCTTAATCTTAGTTACCTCCTCAAAACCCCCAGTAAAATGAGTGAGAGGATTTCTCCTGGTGATCATCCCTGATCATCTCTTGCTTTTCCAATTGTACATAAATCCTATTCTTTCGGATTTTCTCCAATAATTTTGTTACATTGACTCAAGGCTCACAGTATGAAGTAAAGTATAAAGTATCCTTTATTGTCATTCAAACTTGTTAGTTTGAACGAAATTACGTGCCTTGCAGTCACGACAGAGAATAAAATAACAAAACACACAATGAAATTAAATTTAAATTAAATTAAATTAAATTAAAATTAAATTTCTTTATTTATATAGCACATTTTTAGTCAACTTGCATTGACCCCAAAGTGCTTCACATAATTACATCCACACACACAGGCAAAGGTGGGTGAAGTGTCTTGCCCAAGGACACACACAGGCAAAGGTGGGTGAAGTGTCTTGCCCAAGGACACAACGACAGTATGCACTCCAAGCGGGATTCGAACCAGCTACCTTCCGGTTGCCAGCCTGAACACAGTTTAACATCCACCACAGCGAGACTACCAGGCACCTCCTCACAGTGATGGAAGGCAAAAGTCTTAAAGTCCTTGTCTCTTCCTTCCTTTTTCTCCCTATGCATTGAGGCGATCCAGGCTTTCGATGGGCCCCCCGCCGGGTGATGGTAAGTCCCGCGGCCGAATCCGAGTTCCGCGAACGGGCCGGTTCAAACTTCACGGCCCGAGGCGGACGAAGCTGCCACCCTCCAGTCCAGCGGACGAAGCTGTTGTTGCGGGAGCTCCGGAGAATCGGTCACCAACCTGGGACCTGCGAGCTCCCGATATTGTCGTCCAATGGCCCTGCGGCCGAAGGCTCCAAAGTTGAGCCACCGCCGCAGTGCCACCACAGCCCCGAAGTCGGCCAGCTTCGCGATGGTGAGTCCTGGCTCTGCCTCCGTAGCCTCGAGGTCGGTCCCAGTTGAAGGCCGCCAGCTCCGCAATTTGGCCTCAGCGCAGACGGAGACGGAGATACGACAAAGAAAAGGTTGCATCCCCCCGAAGGAAGAGACTAATACAAGTTTCCCCCGCCCCCCCACACATACACAACTAAAAATAAACTAAAACATACGTCCAACAAGACAAAAGAAAACAAAAAAAAGCATAACCTGTAATTCTCCAACTTATGCTTGCTGTCCATCTTAAAGGAATAACATTAGCTATTCTCCAGTCTTCTGGCAACTCATTTGTGGCTAACCAAGATGTAAAAATATCTTATCAAGTCCCCAGCTATCTATTTCCTTGCTTCCAATAGCTACCTCTGATAGATTTCATCAGGTCCTGTAGATTTATTGAACCACTTCTCTGCATTTCATCAAATCCAACACCTCCCCCTTAATACTGTCCCGTACCATATTTTATCCATGTACCCTTTTCTGATATCACTATTTTTGTGTTTTCATTGGTGTATACAAATGAGAATTGTGCATTTAGGTCCTCATCGACTTTGCTTGGCTCGACACATAGATTAACCTGTTATTCCCAAGGGGACCACTCTTTCCCTCTTGTCCCAATGTACTTAATGTCTTGGGATTCTCATTAATCTTACTTGGCAAAAATATTTCATGATCCGTTGCCACACTAATTTAGTTCTTAAATACTCTCCTACACACTATATTCCTCCCGAGACTCCCTCTGTTCCAGTTGCCTATACCTGCGTCTCCCCTTTTTTTCCTAACCAAATCTTAAATATCCTTTCATACAAAACTTCACCTTTCATTTTACTGGTACATGCTGGTCCTGCGCTGGCCCTTTTTTTGTAAATTACCACTTTTCAGCTGTTGGTTTGGTCCCAAACTACCTGCACAAGATCTCCTCTTACACTATTGAAATCAGCTTTCCCCAATTCAAGAACTTACTTTGCGGAAAAATCTAATCCCTTTCCATAACTATCATGAAACTTGCAAAATTATGGTCACTGTTCCCAAACCAGTCTGCCACTGACACTTCCACCACTTTCCCAGTTATCTTTCCTAAGGACAAGTTTCAGTAGAACTATGGGCATATTGTTTCAAAAAACTTTCTTGGATGCACTTAATAAATTCATAAATTATAGGAGCAGAATTAGGCCATTCGGCCCATCAAGTCTACTCTGCTATTCAATCATGGGTGATCTATCGTTCCCTCTCAACCCCATTCTCCTACCTACACCCATAACCCCTGACACCTTCACCTATCAAGAATATATCAATCTTCGCCGTAAAAAAATCAATTGACAGCTTCCATAGCCTTCTGTGGCAATGAATTCCACAGATTCACCACCCTCTTACTAAAGAAATTCCAGCTCATCTAAGCCCCTTGCATAAGGCAATCACTGTAAATTAAAGGTACACAAAATTGCTGGGGAAACTCAGCGGGTGCAGCAGCATCTATGGAGCGAAGGAAATAGGCGACGTTTCGGGCCGAAACCCTTCTTCAGACTGATGGGGGGTGGGGAAAGAAAGAAGGAAAAAGGGAGGAGGAGGAGGAGGAGCCCGAGGGCGGGCGGATGGGAGGGTGGGAGGAGACAGCTAGAGGGTGAAGGAAGGGGAGGAGACAGCACGGGCTAGCCAAATTGGGAGAATTCAATGTTGATGCCATAAGGACGCAAGGACCCCAGACGGAATATGAGGTGCTGTTCCTCCAATTTCCGCTGTTGCTCACTCTGGCAATGGAGGAGACCCAGGACAGAGAGGTCGGATTGGGAATGGGAGGGGGAGTTGAAGTGCTGAGCCACCGGGAGGTCAGGTAGGTTATTGCGGACTGAGCGGAGGTGTTCGGCGAAACGGTCGCCCAACCTACGCTTGGTCTCACCGATGTAAATCAGCTGACATCTAGAGCAGCGATGCAGTAGATGAGGTTGGAGGAGATACAGGTGAACCTTTGTCGCACCTGGAACGACTGCTTGGGACCTTGAATGGAGTCGAGGGGGGAGGTGAAGGGACAGGTGTTGCATTTCTTGCAGTTGCAACGGAAAGTGCCCGGGGAGGGGGTGGTGCGGGAGGGAAGAATTGACGAGGGAGTTGCGGAGGGAGCGGTCTTTGCGGAAGGCAGACATGGGGGGAGATGGGAAGATGTGGCGAGTGGTGGGGTCACGTTGGAGGTGGCGGAAATGGCCACCTGTACCTTCGTTTTGTGTACCTTCGATATTCCAGCATCTGCAGTTCCCTTTTGAAAACTGTAAATTAAAGTTGGCTGACAAAATGTTACCTGTCATAACACTATTTTGGTAAATCTGAAACAAAAAGGTAGGTACTCTGAAATTGAGTGCCTGTTTTCCAGTGCATCAACTCCTGTTGTACAATTTACTGGTTCTAAATCTGATAGTTCCTTGGACGCAAAAAAACTGAACAAGTAACTGATTCATGAGCCACAACTGCAGTAAATATAATCCTTCATATTTGCAGAAGATGGGAAAATTGTCCATTTGACAGAATAGTTATTCTGCCAATCTACTAAAAACCAACCTGTTTATCTCTCTTTCCCTGTTCTGACAAAAGGTCCCCAAACAAGATTTGAACTTGGGTTGAGGATCTTTTGGAAAGATAAATGACAGAAACAAGAAATTGATGGCATAGACATCATTTGCAAGAGACAACCTTTGTTGAATGAAATCTGTGTTACGATAAAACTCAGGATGAGCCGTCTTGTTTTCTTTCCCCATATCGATGCCCTGTATTTACTTTAATTTGTATGACCATTCAAAGCGAATGCATGGCAACAACATAGAAATAACGATAATTGGCTCAGTCCATTGTGAATCCTTTCGCCTTCCATATGAACTTGCATTGAATGATCGGACAAAAATGAATGCATTTACTCCAAGGTGTGTCAAAACCGATAGCCTAAACACTCTTGCAGTTCACAGTATGGGAATATGAGACTGCAGCTAAAAGTTACTTGTCCCAGACACTCCTTGATGTTAAAAAAGCATTTCATTGATAGTAATTGCAATCTTAAACATGAGCTGAATTATTCCCACATATCCATCTGCTGATCATATAAAATAATGAAAACAACCAAATGCAGGAAACATTTAGGCCGCTTGTGCGATCAAGTTTTATATCCGAGACCTTTCCTCTCCTGAGGAAGGAAATTGAATCTCAGATGCAAAATCGGTTCCCCTCTTCACACCTGCTACCCGAGCTGTCGAGTGTTTGCAGAATTTGCTGTTTTTATTTCAGCTTTCCAGCATCTGCAGCCCCTGCCATTCCCCGATTTTCTCAGCACGTACGGACATCAGGAGCAAACATTCTTATATGATCTTTGCTCAGGAAGCTTCCACACTCACGTTTTGTACTGATCCTTCCAAGGCAGTGCCAGCCAGTCTCCGTGCATCGCTGCGATGTAGCTCTCCATGTCGGCCTGGCTCTTATCCGAGGATACGAAGACGATCTCGAACTGCGCCGCCGGCTCCGTCTCCAACATCAGCTCGGTGTAGAACTCGCACAAACGCGGCGTGAAGTCGCGGCAAGGAGGGCACCAGCCCCCCGAGAAATAGATGCCCACAACTTTGTTCTTCAGCGCCTCCTCCGGGTCCACCGCCTCGCCGTCCCTGTTGACCAGCATGTGCCCTGCGAACACGTCCACCATCTCCCCGCGCCGGTGTGGGGGGCCTGTGGCCGGCGGCGGCAGCTGCTGCGTTAACAGCCGAGTGCGAGCTCCGCTCCTGCTGCCACGCGACCAGCGCTCGGGCCGCGCGTGCCGCTAGTTTCAAAGCGGCTCCTCCCCGCCCGGGACACGTCACTCACTGCACGGCGACGCGCGCGCCCCATTCAAAAACCCGTCCCGTCCCGGCGCCGAACTCGGGAATGTTGTGGAAGCGTCGCCGCCGCTTGGATCAGAGATACAGCAGGGAGACAGGCCCTTCGGCCCACGAAGATGTGGTGGGATAGAGAGAGGCCCTTCGGCCCACGAAGATGGGGGAAAGACAGGCCCTTCGGCCCACGAAGATGTGGTGGGATAGAGAGAGGCCCTTCGGCCCACGAAGATGTGGTGGGGGGAGATGGGGGCCACGAAGAGGGGGGGAAGGCCCTTCGGCCCACGAAGATAGGGGAAAAACAGGCCCTCTTGTCCACTACAACCAAAACTCACCCGTGCACTATAGTTCTACGTTATTCACACTTTCGCAACCACTCCCCACACAATTTTACAGAAGCCAATTAACCTACAATACTGCATGTCTTTGGGATGTAGGCGGATACTGGAGCACCCAGATGAAACCCAAACGGTCACAGAGAGAACGTGCAAACTCCACACAGACAGCAGCCGAGGTCAGGATAGAACCCGGGTCTCTGGTGCTGTAAGGCAGCAACCCTACCGCTGTGCCAGATAGACCGGATAACTACAGGCCTCTGAGTATAATATCAGTGGTAAGGAAATTATGAGAATTTCAATGGGGATAGCTTTATCCACATTGGAAAGGTAGTGGTTGATTAGGGATGGGCAACATGACTTTGTGATAAATCCGGCTTCAGTACATTGTTTAAATTTTGTGAAGAAACGATTAGAAATAGTGAAGAGGGTTGTCTAACACAACAGCATAATTTACCGCAGTAAATTTGGGCGGAATAATGGCAGATGGAATTTAATTCTGGTAAGTGCAAGGTGAAGTATTTTGGGCGGGTAAGCAAACCTAAGGCATGCAATGATAAATGATAGGGCGCTAAGAATAATCATGAACAAAGAAATATTGGGTTACGTCTATGAATCTTACAATATTGTAAGCCATAGAAACAAGGAACTACAGATGCTGATTTACATTTTTTTTAAAGACACAACGTGCTGTAATAATTCAGCAGGTCAGGAAGCATCTCTGGAGAACATGCATAGGTTATTTTTTGGAGTTGGAACCCTTCTTCATTCAGATGGAGGTCTTGACCTGGAATGTCACCTATTCATGTTCTCTAGGCGCTGCGTGATCCATTGAGTTACTCAACATTATCTGTCTAATATAATGTGGGATAGATTTATTATTATTGTTGCGTGTACTGAGGTCCTGTGAAACGCTTTGCATGCTATCCAATCAGATCAGATATACCATACAATCAGTTTGAACTCAAGTACAATACATAAGAGCAAAAGGGAAGATATAAAGTGCATAATCTAGTTGTCAGCATCGTAGCGTATTGTGCACAGTTCCCTAGACAAAGTCCAATGCCCTCAATAAGGTTGAGTCAAATTGAACATCTTCTGAAAGTAGCCTGATATGGAAGGGAAGACACTACCTCCCTTCTGCCAGACGGGAGCAGGAAGAAGAAATGACCGGGTCTTTGATTCTGTTGGTACACACAATTGCTGGGGAAATTGACGAGGGAGTTGCGGAGGGAGCGGTCTTTGCGGAAGGCAGACATGGGGGGAGATGGGAAGATGTGGCGAGTGGTGGGGTCACGTTGGAGGTGGCGGAAATGGCGGAGGATTATGTGTTGTATTTGCTGGCTGGTGGGGTGAAAGGTGAGGACCAGAGGGACTCTGCCCTTGTTGCGTGTGCGGGGATGGGGAGAGAGAGCAGTGTTACGGGGTATGGATGAGACCCTGGTGTGAGCCTCATCTATGGCAGCGGAGGGGAATCCCCGTTCCCTGAAGAACGAGGACATTTCCGATGCCCTGGTATGAAATGTCTCATCCTGGGAACAGATTCTGTTGGCTGGTTTTCTAAGGCTGGATGAAGTGTAGATAGAGTTAATAGTCAGATTTTTCCCCCATTCTGTGTATTAACGTGAGCGATAGGAATTTAGAAGGAATCTGAGGAGAAAAATTGTCACCATAATGGTTGGAATATACCCAAGGAATTATTGATAACAGATAACCTCACAACTTTTAAGATGCATCTAAATGAGCACTATAATTGCCAAGACATAGAGGATAAGGTCCTAATGTGGGTAAATAGGATTAATATAAATGGATGCTACCGTCAGTGGTGATGTGATGGGTCAAAGGGTCTGTTGTGACTCTGTGGCACATATTTTTCCAATTTTCCAATTTGCTTTTTACATGCTGCATTCTAGAAATAAGTACCTACCA
The DNA here is from genome assembly GCF_010909765.2 of Amblyraja radiata. Lineage (NCBI taxonomy): Eukaryota > Metazoa > Chordata > Chondrichthyes > Rajiformes > Rajidae > Amblyraja > Amblyraja radiata. The sequence continues at coordinate 44,015,029 of NC_045958.1, forward strand.
ATTAGTTGTGGTTCTCATAATTACCTAGTTCTCCTGATTACCATCCTCTCTGGAATTCTTTATCCCCAGTCAGTATTTTTGTGTGATGCTCTGCTGTGATTACTTCAGTCAAAAATAACACAAACCAAGGTTGAAAATGCTGTAAACCAGAATCAACCTAATGTTAACTTTGTTTCTCCCTCTACAGATGACCCACAGGGTTAATCCAGCATTTTCTGTTTCAAACTTCCTGTTGTATATTTTGCTAATCACATAGCCTTGCAGAAAACCTGTAAGCTCATGTCATAATATAGGTTTCATGAAAGTTGGATAATTCAAATGGTCCAATTTTATATCACAGAAATCACCTCTGATTTATTTGTCAAGAACCGTTTGTGAATGTCACAAATATTCAAAAACTACTAACAATGATATTGATATATATATATCATGCTTAACAATTTTATATATCTATATATCATATAATATATAAAACTCTCGCCCAAGATTCCGAAACGGAACTCCGTCCGGCTGTCACATTTCTTCCATTGATTCCCTGCAACTCCGAAACTGGACGCAGAATCGCCGACATCTTTTCCATTTCGGTAGAGATTTCACTTTTCTTTCTACGTATCCGCTCCTCATTACATTCAGTCGTGTTTAGGTACACGTTTTTAATCAAATCCTTCCCCCCCCCCCCCCAATATTTCAAAACTGAACTGGCTTCACACCCACAGAACCTTCTCCAGCCCCAGCCCCTGCTGAACGTTCCATCGTGTGATGTCACAATGCCCAATCTTCACATATGTCCAATCGGAATGGATCCATTTACATATGCCTATGCAGGAGCCCCAGCCAATGGTGAACGTTCCATCGTGTGATGTCACAATGCCCAATGCTCAAAGACATCGTTGCCATAGAGAGGGAGTACAGAGAAGGTTCACCAGGCTGATTCCTGTTATGTCAGAACTTTCATATGAAGAAAGACTGGATAGACTCGCCTTGTAATCGCTAGATTTTAGAAGATTGAGGGGGTATCTTATAGAGACGTTTAAAATTCTTAAGGGGTTGGACAGGCTAGATGCAGGAAGATTGTTCCGGATGTTGGGGAAGACCAGAACAAGGGGTCAAAGTTTAAGGATAAGGGGGAACGCTGAATCGCCGACATCTTTTCCATTTTGGTAGAGATTTCTCTTTTCTTTCTAAGTATCCGTTCCTCATTACATTTCGACGTGTTTAAGTGTACGTTTTTAATCAAATCCTAACCCCCCCCCCCCCCCCAATATTTCAAAACTAAACTGGCTTCACACCCACAGAACCTTCACCAGCACCAGCCCCTGCTGAGCGTTCCATCGTGTGATGTCACAATGCCCAATCTTCACATATGTCCAATCGGAATGGATTCATTTACATATGCCTATGCAGGAGCCCCAGCCAATGGTGAACGTTCCATCGTGTGATGTCACAATGCCCAGTGCTCATAGACATCGTTGCCATAGTGACAGTACAGAGAGTCAGATGTGGGCCGAGGAGCCTTCAAGACAACATGAGATGTTCCCATATTGTGTGAAAATATTTACGTCATTCACCCCTGAACCTCGATAAGAACACCACCTGCACATCTTAATTAAATTAGAGAAAAACGGAAAAGAGGTCGGGCATTTACACTTTTAAGGCTCTGTGTGTGTCGAAGCTTCGTGTGTGTGATGCCGCACCGCTAACCCCCCCACCACCCCCCCCACGCGTTGCCGAGACGGACCCGACTTCGACGACTTCAAGATACGATATTTTAAGACGGCAGGGACCCGACTTCGACGACCAAATCTCCCCTGGGGGCTACAGGTAGGGAACGGTCTTTATGCACTTTTCCAACTCTGTGTGTGGGGGTGGTTAGTGTGTGTGAGGCGCCCGCCCCCCACCCCCCCCCCCCAGTGGGGGCTACGGGTAGGGAACTGCTGCGTTGGGGGATCAGACCCAACGGGTTTGCCATTGGTCGTCGTGTTTAAGTGCACGTTTTTAATCAAATCCTAACCCACCCCCCCCCCCCCAATATTTCACAACTAAACTGGCTTCTCACCCATAGAAGCAGCACCAGCCCCAGCCCCTGGTGAACGTTCCATCGTGTGATGTCACAATGCCCAATGTTCAAATACATCGTTGCCATAGAGGGAGTACAGAGAAGGTTCACCAGACTGATTCCTGGGATGTCAGGACTTTCATATGACGAAAGACTGGATAGACTCGGCTTGTACATGCTAGAATTTAAAAGATTGAGGGGGTATCTTATAGAAACTTACAAAATTCTTAAGGGGTTGGACAGGCTAGATGCAGGAAGATTGTTCCAGATGTTGGGGAAGTCCAGAACAAGGGGTCACAGTTTAAGGATAAGGGGTAAATCTTTTAGGACCGAGATGAGAAAAACATTTTTAACACAGAGAGTGGTGAATCTCTGGAATTCACTGGCACAGAAGGTAGTTGAGGCCTGTTCATTGGCTGTATTTAAGAGGGAGTTAGATGTGGTCCTTGTGGCTAAAGGGATCAGGGGGTATGGAGAGAAGGCAGGTACAGGATACTGAGTTGGATGATCAGCCACGATCATATTGAATGGTGGTGCAGGCTCGAAGGGCCGAATGGCCTACTCCTGCACTTAATTTCAATGGTTCTGTTTCCCTCTCCGAAACCCCTCTCCCACCCATCCCTCTCTCCCCCACCCCCCTTCCCTCTCTACGCCACCCCCTTCCTCCTACCCCTCTGTCCCTCTTCCATCACTCCCCCTACCCCTCTCCACCTCCCTCTCCACTCTTTCCCCTCTCTCCCCCACCCCTCTCCCCCTCCCTCCCTCCTTCCCTACCTCCCCATCCTCCCCCTCCACCACATCTATCTCCCCATCCCCCTCTCTCACCCCCTACCCCGCTCTCCTTTCCCTCCCAAATCTGTCCCATTTCCTCCACCTCCTCTCCCCTCCCTCCCCTCTTCACATCCCCCCTCCCTCCCCCCACCTGTGTGTTTGGGGGTTGGTTAATATGAGTTTGATGCCGCAGCCCCCCCCCCCCCCCCCCCCCCCTGCAAAACGCCGTTGGGGAAACAGACCCAACGGGTCTGCACTTGGTCTAGTATATTACTAAAACTCTTGGTTTGTTTGTTTGTATGCGTGATATCCCAAAACCCCACCAAAACGGTACTCAATAGCGCCACAATATTTGGCCCACCTTCCTCACCCTTGTCCTGGGATGTAAATAAAACAAGTTTCGTTTGGATTAATGTTATATTTTACAAGTTATTGACATTTTAAACGTTTCAAAAATTACTTTTCAAAACACTTTTCCACTTGCCCTGCCCGTCAGTCGCGTTCGACGTCACAATGGGATCCCGAATCTCATTTACATTAAAAACATCGCAAATTCTTCCATTTTCATTAACAGCTAACATTGTGTTTAGGTTTTTTTAAAAGAAAATACGCGATTTTCATTGAGAATTTCATTTTTTTTAAAAATCATTGTGGGGGTGTGAGATAGGGGGGAGGTGAGGGGTGGGGGAGCAGGGGGATAGAGAGAGAGGAGGGGGGTGGGGAGAGGGAGGGGAAAGTGGGGGAGGTGAAGAGGGAGAATGGGGAGGAGGGGGGATAGAGGAAGAGGAGGGGGGAGTGGGGGATAGAGGGAGAGGACGGAAGTGGGGGCAGTGAGGAGGGAGAGTGGGATGGGGTGGCGAGGAGTGGGGGTAGGGAGAGAAAGGGGGTAGGGAGGGGAGAGGGGTTATGGAGGGAGGGAGTGACTGGTAGGGAAAAGAAGAGGCAGGGAGAGGTGAGGGTTGGAGTGGGGGAGGGGAGGAGGAGAGGGGAAAGAAGAGGGAGGGTGAAGAGGAGGGGGAAGGAGTGCCGGGGAATGGAGGAGGATAGGGGTAGGAAGAGGGATGGCGAGGCGATGTTGATGGATGGTTGCCGTGACTCGCGTCACAATGGGGATCTCTGGTGTCGCAACGGGAACCCCTCAGACGTGCATGCGCAGTTGGGAGCTATGCGTCAGTGGTGGAATACTGCCTTGGGGGACAGGCCCAACGGGTCCGCACCTGGTCTAGTACATATACATAAAATTGTGGGTGTATGGGTATGGGTTTTGGGTTTATATATATACTAGACCAACTGGAACCCGTTGCGTCCCTGTCACACGGGAGACCTGGTCCCCCAACGCAACCCGTTACCCAATACAATATTGTGCCACTAACCCATGGCCCCCACGGGAGGCATGGTCCCCCAACTCAACCCATTGCCGAACGTAAGATTCCAGCACTCCCCTGCCTCCCCCAGCACTAGACTTTAAAAAAAAATTCCAATTGCACTTCCCCAATTGCAATACCAATAGACCCTCCCCCTCCTGTCGTGCCAGGATTTATGATGGCAACATTGTTGGAAATGTCGTGTGGAGGGCTGTGATATCGCATTCAGGTCAAATGTTGGTGGAAGCACAAAGTGTTTGTGTATTGCAACTTTGTATCGAAGTTTGTTGGAAGCTGGCAACAAGGATTTTAACAGTAAAAATCTTGTTAAAGTTGGCTATTTTAAACCTTGAAATGTGAATAACGTGAAATATAAGTGTCAAGTCTTAAGTGAACCTGATTATGGCGTGGTGGAGAAACATGTCAGAATATGTAACAATTTAAGTGCTAACACGTAGCGTTTTGAGGAAGATACAAAACATACATACAACACTAGACTAAGTGGGACCCGTCGGGTCCCAGCATCACACGAGTTCCAATTTGTGACAGAAATGGTTAAATGTTGGAATTCAAGACATTTGTACATTTTCCTTTAACTGAGATGTATGCACTCGTGGTCAAATATTCAGCAGACAGTGCTCCTGATTAATCAAATCTTTGCCATTTAAATTATTGAATGTTGCTGTAACAGATTTTGAATGACTTCCTTCTGAAGATTGAGTCACAAGCAAAGATCATAAAGCGGAGTAAGAAACTCCACTCCTGCGTAATCCAATGCACTGAGGTGTAGTACGTAACGGAACGGCCGCCATCTTGAAATGCTCAACCCGACTTCCTGTTTCATTAACATACCACTCGCCAATGGAAAAGTAATAACCCAGTGAAATTGACTTAAGATCTTGCTGCTTAAAAAATGCAAGGGGTCATACTGTACCTCTAAAAATTATAGCAGATTAAATCTATTAGTATTTTAAATTTAAAGATCTGGATGATTATTTTTGTAAGCGTTGATCTACCACGGTGCTTGGGGTTTAGAGGCTGGAATCTATCTCTCTCTCTCTCTCTCGTTCGTTCTCGCTCTCTCTCTCCCTCTCCCTCTCTCTCCCTCCCCTCCCTCTCTCCTCCCGCTCTCTCCCTCTCTTGCTGTATCTCTCTGTCTCTCACTCTCTCCCTCCCTCCCTCTCTCTCGCGCGCTCTCTCTCCCACTCCCCATCTCTCTCTCTCTCTGTCTCTCGCTCTCTCTCTCTGTCTCACTCTCTCTCTGAGGGGCGAGGGGTTATGGAGGGAGGGATGGACTGACTGAGGGTAGGGGAAAGGAGAGGGAGGGGGAAGTGAGGGGGGGAGGGGAGGAAGACAGGGGAAAGAAGTGGGAGGGTGAAGAGGAGGGAGAGGGAGTGCTGGGGGATGAGGGGGAACAGAGGACAATAGGGATTGGAAGAGGGATGCCCGTCAGCCCACCATGCACAGTTGGAGGCGATGGGTCAGTGGTGGAATATTGCGTTGGGGGACCAGGCCTCCCGTGTGACACTTGGTCTAGTGAGAAATAAAAACGGGAGCAGGACATTCAGACCCTTTGCTGTTCAGTTTCCTATTCAGTGAGGCAGTGGCCCATCTTTCAACAGCATAAATTTGCTGCACTAATGCCATTTCTCTTGATTTCTTTGTAATCCAGAAATCTTCCAATCTGGCTGAAATATTCTCAGCGACTGATTCTTCAGTTATTTTTTGTAGAAAATGTCAAAGGTGAGGAAAGTTTCTCTCATATCTTTTCTAATTTTGAGACTGATGCCTCAGCACCATTGCCTGTGGAACTTGACATTGTTGGTTGTGGAAACAAAGAGACAGATATGATACGGGCATGTAGGATGCTTTTAGATAGGCACATGGATATGCAGTGAATCAGATCATATCTGGGGAGGGGAGAGAAGTTTGACGGCATCCCATTTATCTCAAACATTGTAGGCCGTAGAACTTGAACCTGTGCTGGACTCTTTTACTAGTCATTTACTTGCATTACCTTGCTATGTCTTCTACAGATCCAAATACAGTATATCTGCTAGATTCCCCATATTTAATAACAAGGAATTGGTAGATACGAAAACCTACCATCAGCGGCGCTGTAGATCTGCCACTGCCGGTGCGTGCGAGTCCAGAGGCTTTGGGGGGGATTAAAATGCAGGTTTGCATTGGTTGTCGGAGAGGGATTTCCTCGGGCTGCTAGTTGATGAAGAAAAATCCTTCAGGCTTCCGTTCGAGGATTAAAAAAAAAAATTACTGGACGATTTAATCGCTGCATTGAAGTTAAACGTGACTAAAAACGCCTTCAACGCCTTCAACATCATGGATCGCAATATCAGGACAAAAACAAAAGGTATGTCATTTATTTAACTTATTATTCTGCTTTTTGGTGTGGTTTCATTTTAATCTTATGATGCGAAAATGTTATTTAGGCCCCCATACAAATCGACCGTGTCTTGCCTGCTGATATGGGCTTAAATATATGGCAACGGCAACATTCCAATCGATCACATTCCAGAAACATCCACTCTCAAGATAATCAAATTCATTATTTGTTTACACAATCATGTCATAAGAACATCTAACTCATCTATATTTTGTGTTATTGTCTAACCATGATCAATATTTTCATACTAAGTATCCAGAGTACACTTTTAGTCAGATGTATTGTGCAAAAATAATGATTTTGATTATCTTGAGAGTGGATGTTTCTGGATTAATTTATGGGAATTAAACATTAAACCCTTCCATTTGGCATATAAATTCATGACAAAGTGCGATTTAAAAATCATGGTATATCGTGAATTCTTGTGTGAATGGGATCAGTTTGTTATTTGTTATTTGGATACAGGCTATTTAAAAATTTTAGGCTTTTCTTATGAAATGGATTGATGTTTAGATCTAATAATTGAATTTAGATGAATTTAATTGTTTAGATGAATTTAATTGATTTTATGAGAATATGAATTTTTTGTTGGGTATTTACTATATGTTTTAGTGTTTAACTCCCATTTCTACCTTTTTTTCTAAAACTGCAAATAATAACTTATTTCTGTTAATACTGTACAGTGTTTTTGTTTTCTTTACATTTTAATCAGATGTCTCCGAAGAAGAAATGCAAAATTGTCAATCCAAATGCCTAGCAAGAGACTGATTTAGACAACATTCGCAGAGATTATCCGAATTAGGACTACTCCAAATGTGATGATCTACAGGCCATTCTTAATGGGAAAGTAGTGGGCAGAAAGACATGTCATGCGTGGTTTGAATACCAACAAATTGTAGTCTACAATGCCAAAATTAAAAAGTTGAGGAAAAACAAGGTGTACAGAGTTGCTTAATGGTTACAATCTGAGTAGTATGATAATGCGACTGATTATGATATGCCAATATACCAGCTAGCAACTGATCTTCTCCATAAAGACTTGGTCTTTTGCTAGAAATTGTAATTCTTTACCTATCTGTTATGGACTTACATCATATAATACAATAATATTAGTTCTCATATTGAGAATATACCATTTTTGAATTTTCAAGGCAGTCTGGGTGTTTATTACTAATTCCGTCACAACGGTCAATTTTGTAATTAGCTACAATTAGGTAACTAACTAATGATATGCTTTAATTTCAGGTCATCCAAGTAAAATGTTTAATATTTGTTTCAGAATGCTTCAATCTATAATAACTGAAAAATTCATTCAGTTCTCTTAATTTTTAAGAAAGTTATGGGCTTTTGACTGTCGTCGATCACAGCTTTTGTGTTAAGTCAATGGAAAAGCAATAGGGAACAAGATGCTAATTTCCGAGTATGAAAGTGACCATAACTTTTAAAATACTTAAGATATGAAAGTGAATTAGGTATCAAATTAAAGTTATTTTATTCTTTATCTGATGGGATAAATTACAGGCTTGATTTTTAAAATCTCAAAATTTTGTAACATTCCTACAAAATGTCGGAGTAACTCAGTGGTTCTCTGCAGAACATGGATATGTGTCGTTTCGGATCGGAACTCTTATATAAACTGATTGCTGGAGCTTTGTTTGTAGTTCTAACAAATTTGTCAAACATGATTTCCCTTCAATAAATTAACATTAACCCTGCCCAACCCCATTAATATGTTCTGAGTATCCAACTGCCTCTTACTTAATTAATAGCTACCAGCGTTTCTAGGATGTCAAGCTAACTGGCATGACCTTTTTTTTTCTGTCTTTTCTTAAAATATTGGGGTTACATTTGTTATCTTCCCATATGTGAGACCTGTTCTGGAAACTAAAGAATTTTGGAAGATTTCAATCAGCGCATCCTTTTACCTGTTTAGTTCAAGTTCAAGTTCAAGTGAGTTTATTGTCATGTGTCCCTGTATCGGACAATGAAATTCTTGCTTTGCTTCAGCACACAGAACATAGTAGGCATTTACTACAAAACAGATAAGTGTGTCCATATACCATAATATAAATATATACACACATGAATAAATAAACTGATAAAGTGCAATAACAGAAAATGGGTTATTAATAATCAGAGTTTTGTCCGAGCCAGGTTTAATAGCCTGATGGCTGTGGGGAAGTAGCTATTCCTGAACCTGGTTGTTGCAGTCTTCAGGCTCCTGTACCTTCTACCTGAAGGTAGCAGGGAGATGAGTGTGTGGCCAGGATGGTGTGGGTCTTTGATGATACTGCCAGCCTTTTTGAGGCAGCGACTGCGATAAATCTCCTAGATGGAAGGAAGGTCAGAGCCGATGATGGACTGGGCAGTGTTTACTACTTTTTGTAGTCTTTTCCTCTCCAGGGCGCTCAAATTGCTGAACCAAGCCACGATGCAACCGGTCAGCATGCTCTCTACTGTGCACCTGTAGAAGTTAGAGAGAGTCTTCCTTGACAAACCGACTCTCCGTAATCTTCTCAGGAAGTAGAGGCGCTGATGAGCTTTCTTGATAATTGCATTAGTGTTCTCGGACCAGGAAAGATCTTCAGAGATGTGCACGCCCAGGAATTTGAAGCTCTTGACCCTTTCAACCATCGACCCGTTGATATAAATGGGGCTGTGGGTCCCCCTCCTACTCCTTCCAAAGTCCACAATCAGTTCCTTGGTTTTGCTGGTGTTGAGGGCCAGGTTATTGCGCTGGCACCATAAGGACAGTTGCTCGATTCTCTTCTATATTCTGACTCATCCCCATCAGTGATACGCCCCTTCCGGAGCTCCGCAAAAGTCGCCACAGGCAGGCGCCATCTTGTCTAGGTTTAGAAGCTTGCGCGATCAATTTTCATGCTTCTCACTCGCCTAGGCCTGTGTTATACTTCCTCTTTTGGTCTTTGGCTGAAATTTTACTAAATCTCAACATTCCTCTTCTTTTTGCTAAAATTAAAACTTTTTTATTTTGACCTAATATGATCTTAAACTCCCCTTGTTATAAACAGAGACGACCTTTCCTATAGAAATTTGTGCCTTAAAGAGATACATATTACTGTAAACCATATTAATTCTTTAACAGTTATTAGCTTATATTCTTTCATACCTTTTAATGTTGTTTCCTAAACCACCGCAGCCAATTCTCACCTCATGTTTTTGGAGTTTTCCTCCATTACATCTCTTTTGATAATGAAGCATTCAATACCAATCTATAGCAGATCTAAACAACATTTAGGCTTCATCTTACTGGTGGCAACCAGCATTCACAAAAATGGAAGGAGGGAAAAACGACCATTTGGAATCTGCCTCTGACTTTCAATAATATCAGTTTTCAATTTTCCACTATCAATATTCCTGTTAAAAGGAATATAAATTAATAGATCCTATTTATATAAATATTTTTGTAGTAATAAATAAATCCTAATTACACCTTTGCAAATTTTACATTTGTAAATCTCTCCTAATAATGAGCAATCTGTTTTCAAACTAGAAAAAAATGCCTTGGATATGTGAAGAAATCACCAGTAAAAGGGAAATGCCTTATTAACAATCACACAAATCAAAGTCAGAAAGAAAATTGCAGTGCAGAAAATATATTAAAATGTAAAAACAAATATTACTGCTTATCAAAACACTCAATTGGTAACCAGCATCAATCTTTTTGAAAAAACAAAGCTGTTGATGAGCAGCAAGCCAGTTGGTAAGTTCAGCTGATAATCAGATCTTCAGCTTATCATCTTTATTTTTAACACACATAATTGACCTTTTTTCCAGGAAGGACATCCTCTGTAAATCTTATGCAATTGTAAAGGGTGTCCCACTGCGGCGACCTAATTGGCGAGTTTAGAAGAGTTTAGGAGAGTTTGAAGAAATGTCATGTTGAAGACCTCCTTCGACTATGTAGAAGACCTCCTTCGACTATATTGAAGACTAGCTTCGACTAACTTCGGGAAAATTGGACACCGAATAGTGGCGAGTGAAGACGATCTCCTTTGATCTCCTTCAACCTCCCTTTGACTATGTTCAAGACTACCTACGACTATCTTCGACTACCCTTGATTACCCACGAATAACATGACGACTTACTACGACCTACTTCGACTAAACCTACGAGTAAAAAAAGAATCGATTTTTTCCATGGCGACTTTTTTTACTCGCGGGCATTTTACAGCATGCTGAAAAATACACCGCGACCTAGCTGAGGCATCGAGTACGCAGGGACTACTCTCGAGCATGAAGGAGAGTTACAAAGACCTCCTAGGACCTCGTGTCGACCATGCTGCAAGTATGAGTTGAGGGCAAACATTTCTGAACTCATGTATTAGGTCGCTGCAGTGGGACAGCCCCTTAAAGGTTTGCATGACTGGTTCATGTCAGATTTCAGAGATACAGCAATTATAGATAATGACAATAAATCCCTTATATTTACAAAAATTTCTTATGAGAATTGAGATCAATGGGTATTCCAAAAGACCATCTTGATGGCCCACGTGTGTGATAAATAATGTGAACATTCCTAATAATTATTTGAAATTATAAAGTAAAGCAGAAAACATTGTTGGAATGTATGGTGATCAATAGAGCCAGGATATTTAGGCACTAAAAAACACTAAAAAGGCATAATAAAATTACATAAAAGATACGAAAAAGGCATTTATTGACAAAAATAGGAATATAAAGAAATTTATTTACACCACCAAAATATGGATTAATATGATAATATAAAGGTATACTACATTAAATGACCAAAGTTGCCTGGTTGCACATAATCACTAGCATTTTTTTCAAATTATCTGGTGTTAAACTATGCTGTCTGTCATCCAGAATATGTTTCAGTTCTGAAAAACTTATTTCTACCTCAGCTGAGGTCACCGGTGCATACCCAAAACAGACTCTATATTCATGTTGATATCTTGTGCATTACAATTACCTTTGAGAACTTTAGCTATGTTTTGTATTTCTTCAAGATCTTTGTTAGCTAAGATCACTCTCTCACATTTCCCTTGTATGTCTTTACCTACATCGCCAGGAACTTTACGAATATCGTCAGTTACTTTGTTGAAAACCTGCAAGTTATTCACTAATGTTTTGCCACATTTCTCAAGGGAAGTGATAGCTTGTGCGAAGTGTGCAAAATTGAGGCAATAAACACAAGATCGTGGTGGAGGGACATTTTCTGCATGATTTCACTGACGATCCAGACTGCAGCAGATTCTTCTTCTTCAAAACAGTTGACGATTTATTTTATCTTTTCAAAATTTGCAGCATAGTAGAGTACAGCAGCGGGCCATGTACCCCACCTAGTCAAAATGGGCTGAGGTGGTAGCGGAATCTCGGGTGCCATTTCCTTGAACAACTGCACACGTGACGGTGCTTTGAGGAAGGTTTTCTTGACATTGGAAACTAGACGATCGACATTTTGAAACAAGCTACATATGTGCTTGGCAATTCTATGAAGTCCTTGAGCTAAGCATGTCAAATGCAACATTTTGGGGAATAAAACTTTAAGTCACAAACAGATGAACATTCTCGTGTTTTATACCTTCTGGCCAAAGTACAGCAAGTGAAGATGTAAACAACTGAGCAATAGTTGAGCTGTTTGACTTCTCCAACATTTCCGATGTCAACAAATACTGCTTTGATGGTTGACTGCTTCCAGTGTACCGATGACCACATTGGCAACATATCTCCCCACAGCATCGGTTGTCTCGTCTATTGAGATCCATATTTTGTTGCATCTCTAATTTTCTGCACAACAGTGTTGAAGTTGCTGTCAACATAATTTCTCTGTAATGATGACTCGCTTGGTATATGTTTCTCTGTGTATTTCTCTAAAAAACATCAGAGATTTGTTTTCCAATTTCCACAGTGGAATTCCAGCATCAATGAATGCCTTGCACAGATCACTCGAAAACTCAGATTTGCGACTGGAGCCAGCAGTAAATGTAGTGTGGAGACAAGCTTGGGTATTTCGCTTGGGTAGTCTACACCACAGTGGTATCAACATTGACTTCTCTAATTTTAGATAGCCCTTGTCTTCTCCCTTCTCCCCCTCCCCCTCTGAACAAGCGGGCAGCGGAACGAACGAATGATTGACCGACGGTGGCGCCCCCGGTTTCGCCCCGGTGGTGGAAGTTTTCTTGTAAGTTATACTATGTTAACACGTTAATAATAACATTAATATTATTGTATTAACATAGAAAACGTCATTGTAATCACGCTACAACTTGAGGAGATAGCGCGACCTTTTAGCAAAACGGCAAAAAAAGGCTGATTTAGGCACTCGATTGAGAAAAAGGCATTATCTTGGTGAGATCGTCAAAAAAGGCATGAAAAGGCACATGGCATTTATGGCAAAATCCTGGCTCTAGTGATCAATAATCTTCACTGGGAAGTCCCATATTTCTCCCAAAGCCTTGTACACCACAATCCAGGTGTTATTCAAAGACACAAAGTGCTGGAGTAACGCAGCGAATAAGGCAGCATCTCTGGAGAAAAAGGATGGGTGACGCTTTGGGTGGCGATTCTTCTTCAGACTCCTTTTGCATCTGCAGATCTTTGTTTCCACCTGGTGTTATTCATTTTTGTATGTTCACAATGGCAAGTGTATACATTAAATATAAAAACTGTCCACCTATGCCATCTTAATTGTGAAATTAATATATACATTTTACATATTATTTGAACTCTGTCCCAAAGGTTAGAAGTATGAATGCACATCCTCTGTTTAGTCATTTGATTGAAAGATAATGTATGGAAACAGGTCCTTTGGTTCACTGAGTCTATGTCAACCATTGATCACGTATTCACATTAGTTCTATATTCAGTTTAGTTTATTGTCACCGAGGTACAGTGAAAAGCTTTTTGTTGTGTGCTAACCAGTCAGCAGAAGGACAATACATGATTACAATCAACCCATTTACAGTGTATAGATACATGATAAGGGAATAACGTTTAGTGCAATGTAAAGTCATCAAAATCCGGTCAAGGATAGTCTGAGGGACATCAAAGAGGGAGTAGTTCAGGATTGCTCTCTGGTTGTGGTAGGATGATTCAGTTGCCTGATAACAGCCGGGAAGAAACTGTCCTCTGAATCTGGTGGTGTTGCGTTTTCACACGTCTATACTTTTTGCCTAAATAGAAGTGTGAAACGCATATTATCCCAGATTCGCATCCACCCCTACAAGCAAGGGACAATTTACAGAGGCCAATTAACATACAAACCTGCATGTCTTTGGGATGTGGGAGGAAACCCATGGGTCACAGAGAGCACGCAATGTGCTACGAAGCAGCAGGTCTATCAGCTGCACGACCATGCCACCATTTGGTATGGTGGCATTTGGTGTGACCATACTGAATTCACAAAATATAGAGATCTTATTTTCGGCTTCTCTTGAAACAGAGTTAATTATTTCAGGATAATACATGGATATGGTAAGGTTCAGGGTCGATGAATGGTGTTGAAAAGTAATGAGGGGGACAGATAAGTGGTATGGATTTGCTAAAAATCAGATTTTTGTTTTTTGTTTTTTTATTTTTTTAAATTTTTTTTTTATTTTTTTTAATTTTATTAGAAGTTAATACAGTACAAAACAATACACACAACTATGTCATACCGTAATCCATTCTATGTACAACCTCTAGTTTTATGTTATGAGAAGGAAGTAAGCAAGACAAGAAAAAGAAAACAATAGAAAGGGGAAAAAGTTGAAAAATAGACGGTAGAGAGTAGAAAAACGTGAAGTGTGTATATAAAAAATAATTAAAAAAAGAAGAAAAAAAAAGTGGAAAGTAGAAATAGAAGAGAAGGCCCCTTAAAAGAGAATTTTTCAAATCTATATTCGGAGATGTAAATCTATCCACGTCATGAACTGAAATCAGCAATCCTTATGGTACCGCTGCATCACATGATTCCAAAAAGTCGATGAAAGGAGACCAACTCCTTAAGAATTGGTCATATTTATCTATTAGTCGGAGTCTCATTTCTTCAAGGCGTGCTATGTCCATCATATTCCTAATCCACATTTTAACAGTTGGTATGGTTGTATTTTTCCAAAATTTAAGTATCAATTTCTTTCCAATTATTAACCCATAATTAAAAAAAACATTTTGGTCTTTATTTAAATTGGTATCTTCTCCTATTATTCCAAATATAATCCATTCCATTTTGGGTTCTATTTTTGACTTGAAGAGCTTTGTAAATATATCAAATATATCACTCCAAAATTTATTCAACTTTGTACATCCTACAAATGAATGTGTTATATTAGCGTTTTGAAACAAACATTTATCACATCTGGGAGAGACGTTTGGATAAAATTTATTCAACCTCGTTTTTGAATAATATAGTCTATGTAATAATTTGAATTGAATTAAATTATGTCTTGCATTAATAGAACAGTTATGTGTATTCATCAGATACTTTTCCCATCTATCCTTCGAGATCTTTATCATTAGCTCATGTTCCCAATCTTCCCTTAGTGCTTCTGTTGAGGGTGATTCTCTATATAATATATTATTATAATAGTATGATATTAATTTTTGTGAATCAGCCTTAATATTCATTGCTTCTTCTAAAGGGTCTAAAAATATAGTTTGAAATCTATGTATATATTTCTTCATAAAGTCACATACCTGTATATATTTAAAATATTGATTATCCTTCAATTTAAATTTTAATTTTAATTGTTGAAATGATAACAGTTTGCCCAATTCATACATATCCCCTACTTTCCTAATCCCCAGTCTATCCCATTGTTGATATGTGTTGTCGATGAGAGAAGGTTTGAATGCGGGGTTGTTCAATAGTGGGGTTAGTACTGATAAATTATTTAATTTCAAGGATACTTTTATTTGTTTCCAAATTCTTATTATATTGTGAATAATTGGGTTCTTCTTATATATTATACTATTCAATTTTATCGGTGAGAGCAGGATCGTTCCTATATCGTGCGGATAGCACTCCTCTTTCTCCATTCTTATCCACTCCAACTGCTGAGTGGAACTATCCAGCCAGTACATTATGTTCTTAATATGCACTGCCCAGTAGTAATACATAAAGTTAGGTAATGATAAACCCCCAACTTCTTTAGATTTGCACAAATGCTTTCGTTGAATTCTATGTGTTCTGTAATCCCATATAAAATTAGTGATAGTGGAATCTAGTTTTTTGAAAAAATATTTTGGAATATATATTGGGATCGCTTGAAACAAATATATTAATTGTGGTAAGAAAGTCATTTTTATAGCGTTAATTCTACCTATCAATGAGAGCGGAAGCGTTTTCCAAAATTTAATCATATCATTCAATTTATTTAATAGTGGTATAAAATTGGCACTAAATAATGATTTGTGTCTTCTCGTAATTTGAATACCCAGATACTTGAATTTTTCTGTTGCAATTTTGAAGGGGAATTTTAGTAAGTGTCTCGAATTCTGTGGTTTTAAAGACATAATTTCGCTTTTATTCCAATTTATTCTATATCCTGAAAAAGAGCCGAATTCCTCAATTAGTGTTAATAAGGTGGGTATACTCGTTTGTGTATTAGTAATATATAAAAGGATATCATCAGCATATAGTGAAATTTTATTCTTTGAGTCCTTAGTGTTATATCCGTGAATATTCGGGTGATTTCTAATCTTTTCGGCCAACGGTTCTATCATAAGGGCAAATAGCAATGGTGATAAGGCACACCCTTGCCTATTACCCCTTGATAAGTAAAATTTTGGAGATAGCGTATTGTTAGTTAGTATTCTTGCCGTAGGTCTATCGTAAAGTAGTTTAACCCATCTAATAAAATTCTCTCCCATATTGAATTTTTGGAGTACCTTGTATAAATACTGCCATTCTACTTGATCAAATGCCTTCTCTGCATCCAGCGTGACAACTGAAATATCTTCATTGTCCTCATTATGAGAGTACATTATATTGAAAAGCCTTCTCAAATTATTAAATGATTGTCTTTTGGGTATAAATCCCGTTTGATCCGTATTTATTAAATTGTTAATATAATTATTTAGCCTTCTAGCTAGAATCTTTGCTAAAATTTTCTGATCCGTATTTAGTAGTGAAATAGCTCTATGAGAACCCAGTTCATCTAAATCTTTATCTTTTTTTGGTATGTGGTATTGTTGCTTCTGCTAGGGTTTCTGGTAGTTTATTTTCAGTATAAGCCTGCGTGTATAACTTGAATAATCTTGGTACAATTGACTCCTGAAATCTTTTATAAAATTCATTACTAAAACCGTCTGGTCCTGGGGTCTTCCCATTTTTCAGTGAGTTTATTATTTGTTTTATTTCTTCATTAGTAATCCGTGCTCCTAATTGCTCTTGTTCTAAACTATCCAATTTTGGGAGCTTGCAATTATCTAAAAAATTTGTAATTTTACTTACATCTGTATTTATTTTAGATGTATATAAATTGTGATAAAATTGGGCAAACCTCTTATTAATATCCTTAGGCAGTGTTAAAAACTCACCCTTATCCGATTTAATTTTAGTAATAGTTTTTTCCTTTTCTCGTTGCTTCAGTTGCCTCGCAAGTAGTTTATGTGGCTTATCTCCAAATTCGATGTGTGCTTGTTTTGTAATTTGGAATAATCTTATTACTCTAGCCGATAGTGTTCTATTGACTTTATATTTCAATAAAGTTATCTTATTATGTTTATTTATGGTTGGGTCAGTTGCATTGTCCAGTTCTAGTAGTTTTATTTTCTGTTCTATCCGCTGAAGTTCTCTTTTATTTTCCTTATTTTGAAAACTTTGGTAAGAAATTATGACACCGCGAATATATGCCTTGAAGGTTTCCCATAATAGCGGTGCAGAAATACCCGGCGTGTCATTTATTTCGAAAAAAAGTTTTATTTGTTCTTTTATATACTCATAACCCTGCGGGTTATTTAATATATGTACATTGAATCTCCAAAAAGGTTTTATACTCGGCATTCCCTCAATTTGAAGTATAAAAGTCAATGGTGAATGATCAGAAATAATACTATTATGATATGATGGTTTATTCGTATACGGGATTAATTTTGTGTCCAATAAAAAATAGTCAATTCGCGAATAAGTTTTGTGAACTGATGAATAAAATGAGTATTCCCTACCACTTGGATTTGCTATTCTCCAAATATCAGCTATGTTATTATTTTTTATATAAGTATTTAAAAATTCACAGGTCTTAGTTTTAACAAGACGCTTCCCTAGCTTTATTGATTTATCTAAGTATGGATCTATAACACAGTTAAAATCTCCCCCCATTATTATATTTTGATAATTATGCTCTGCGATTAAATCTATTATTTACCTAAAAAATTGTGGGTTATCAAAATTAGGCGCGTAAATATTTATCATAGTTAATGATGTATTGTAAATTTCTCCCGTGACTATAACATATCTTCCCTCTTTATCAGATATAGATTTCTTTAATTTAAAAGGTATACCCTTCCGAATTATAATAGCCGTGCCTCTTGCTTTAGAGGTGAATGAGGAGTAATAGGTTTGACCTATCCAATTTGCCCTTAATCTGATCTGAGTTTGTTGTTTCAGATGTGTCTCTTGTAGGAAAGCAATATCCATATTTAATGATTTTAATTGTGCCAGAATTTTACCCCTCTTAATCGGCTCATTCGCACCTCTGATGTTCCAACTACAGAAGGTGAGACCTCCGATATTTATTTGACTATTATCTTGCATTGGCTATTATTACCAGACTGTATGATTCATGTGATGCAGCCAAGTACCTCGGAATCCCGAATCCAGAGTTGTCCTTCATAATTTCTACAGTAGTTTTACATCTCCTGACACTATTAAACATAATTAAGGGAAAGAGAAAAACATAAAATAAAGTGTACATAAAAATTATTAAGTCATACAACACATAATTGTGAATAAACAAAAAAAGTGAATGTAATTTATCAAAAAAGCGATAAATTACAAAAAAGCCACCTAAGGTAGCTTTCCCCCTCTATGGAAGAAGGGTTTCGGCCCGAAACGTCACCTATTTCCTTCGCTCCATAGATGCTGCTGCACCCGCTGAGTTTCCCCAGCAATTTTGTGTACCTAAGGTAGCTAGGTTTGTTTTTAAATTGACCTCCGTCGATGAAATAATGCACTGGGCCTTATCCCCCTATTAGAATTTGACCCAACGTTAGTCGGTTCCCTCTAATTGTTACCAAAATTATCATATCAGGTCAGTTAATCGCTGAACAGTTTAAAATAAAATAAAATAAAATAAAAGGGAAGGTAGAAGATTTGGATTAAAATAAAAGAAATTATGGGTTAAAGTACCTCGTCAATAATTACACTTTTAATTTACCTGTATGTTAATTAATTCATAATTAGTAATTAGTATTTAAAATATATGTCTAACCTCCCCCATCCTTCCTGCTATATAGTTGGTCGTGTTAGTATAGTACATTACGCCTTTAACGTTAGTTGAGTTTATTGCGCGTAAGTGGTTAATTAGTTAGTTAATTATATATATAAATAATAGGTCATATAGTGTGGAACAGATGCCTCATATCATGGCCATTTCAAAAGGAGACGGTCTCATAGTTCTCCGTGCTGAAGGGTTTGGTGACGAGCTTGCGACCTTGAGCTTCCATCTGTGCTTTCAGTTCAGAAGTTTAATTCGGCCTCTGTTATTGAACAACACATTCTTGCCAGATAAGCCTGTCTGGTAACCGTCTGAAGCGTTCTCGTGTCTTAATTGAAAGAAAAAACAAAGTTCCACAGATAAAATGTCTATGTTCCTCCTTGAATTTTGTTTAAAATCTTGTGGGCATATTTGCAAGCAGAGTCCGGGTCCGTGAATGAGCGTTGCTTAGCATTAAACGTAATTAGCATTTTCGCTGGATAGATCACGCCATAACGAACTTCAGAATGTCCATATAAAATACTGCTTGCCCTTTTAAACTCGCGTCTTTTTGCCAAAATTTCCCGAGGATAATCCCTGTAGAATCTTACGATATTATCAGCAAATGTAAGATTTTCTCCATAGGTTATCTTCTTTAATAGAGTTTCCAAATTTGAAATATCCAGGAACTTTACAATAATTTGCCTTGGTTTAGCATTATCATGTTTTTGGAAGCGACCCACTCGATGAGCCAGATCTATCTTTGGTTTTTCTGGAAGTTTGAAAACATCTTTAAGTAGATTAGTAATAAAATCACACATTTGAAGGCCGTGTTCAGCACCCTCTTTAACTCCTACTATTCTCAAATTTTGCCTCCTTGACCTGGCCTCTAAATCTTGACATTTCTCATTCAGTTTATTCGTTAGCTCCCAATTCGTATCGTGTTGTTTTTTCAGCCCTTGTATTTCTTGGCTCATCTGTTCCATTTCACCATCCATCTCTTCCATCAATTTTTCCGAGTCTGTTAATTGCTTCAGCAGGGTGTCGTGTTTATTGTTATAATCTTTCTGCATACTTTCCAATTCCTTCGCAGTCCTGGACTCCAAATCTTTAAACTGCTGGTTCAGGGCTACATAAAGCTCTTTTACTTCGCTGCAGCTATTATCAATTTTCTTAGAAAGATTGCCCTCCATAGTGGAGAAGTTGTTCTGAATTGTAGAATTCATTTTGGCAAATTGCTTCTGAAGATCTTTAGTAATGTCTTTAAGAATATTAGCTCTTACCGTTTCTTCCCAGCTTTTCATTTCTTTCTCCTTTGTATCACTTCTCGCAGCCATATCGCTTGTAGGTTGTTGAGGTTCCAGCTCCTCTTCCAAACTTTCAAAAGTGAATTCCGGGGTGGTTTCAAGCTCATCCAGAGCTTTTTGGAGCTGGAAACTGATTGTAGTCTTCTTGGGTCCTCTCTGACCTCTTCTCTTTCTCATCCAGTTTTTACGATAAGACCGTTTTAAATCCCAAATCCACCGGTACCGTTTGATGGAGTCAGTACCCTCGACGTTCAGCAAACCTGATAAGATTTTTTAACTCGATCCTGGCATGGGAGTCGACTTTAAACACGATTTGTCTGGAGGAGAGCTCAGTGCAGCTGCCTTCACTGCTTCATAACAGCCACCGGAAGTCTAAAAATCAGGTTCAACATCTCTGATTCCAGAAAAGAAAAATTGGTACCTGGCACCCTTTTTTTGTGTGCCATTCTAATAACAATCAGGAGTATTAAATTTCAGCTGTAATGCTGGCTGTGTAAGGCTCAGCTTTACTTTGCAGAGCTTTGATTAATTAGCCTCTCATCATATTGCAACTTGCACTAAAAAAATGGGAATTTTGTTCACAAGTTTATCTGTATCAATGAAAGTAATCATGAAACTGTCAGATTCCGATAAAATCCTCAGTGTCTTAAGGAAAGATGACAGTTGTGGCCTATAAACAAATCAGCACAATTGTTGTAACTGCTCCAATTCAAAGTCATTTATAACATAAACTTCAAATCAGTTCTACTGCAGGTTTGACAAGTAGAAACGTAACCCTGGTACCCCTCCCCCCTCCCCAACAAACACAGCCAGACCCCAGTCTGCAAAGAATGGACCCTTCTGCACCCTCTCCTCCCCATTCACCACTTCATACATACTTAAAGCAAGACTCCAGTCTGAAAAGACTGGACCCTTTTCCACCCCAACCGACACTTCATACCCACTCATAGCCTGACCTCAGTCTGCAAAGACTGGACCCTTCAACACCCTCTCCTCCCTATTCACCACTTCATACATACTTAAAGCAAGACTCCAGTCTGAAAAGACTGGACCCTTTTCCACCCCAACCGACACTTCATACCCACTCATAGCCTGACCTCAGTCTGCAAAGACTGGACCCTTCAACACCCTCTCCTCCCTATTCACCACTTCATACATACTTAAAGCAACACTCCAGTCTGAAAAGACTGGACCCTTTTCCATCCACCCCTCTTCAATCACCACTTCACACCCAATTACCCACACCCTCTGTGCTGGACAACATCACTTCTCCATCATCAACAATAAATATAGAGGAGGTGGAGAGGCTTTTCAGAAGACAGGAGAGCCAGAAATCTCCAGGACTGGACAATGTTTCCCCCTCTACTCTCAAGCTCTTTGCTGAACAACTGGCACCAGTCTACGCAGACATTTTCAACCAGTCCCTGCAAACCTGTACTGTCCCTGCCTGCTTCAAAGTCTCCACTATTGTTCCTGTACCCAAAAAGACAAGGATTACTGGTCTTAATGACTACAGGCCTGTCGCACTGACCTCTGTAGTCCTGAAGACCCTTGAAAGACTTGTGCTGTCCAAGCTGAAAAATATCACAAACCCCCTGCTGAACGCTCTGCAGTTTGCATATCGGGCCAATAGATCTGCGGATGACGCAGTCAACCTGGGCCTGCACTTCATCCTCCAGCACCTAGACCGCCAGGGGACCTATGCTAGGATTTTGTTTGTTAATTTTAGCTCTGCATTCAACACCATTGTGCCAGAGCTACTGCACTCCAAAATTTCCGAGTTGACTGTGCCTGAACCCCTCTGTCGGTGGATCACCAGCTATCTGACAGACAGGAAGCAGTATGTGAGGCTTGGAAAGCACATCTCGGACCCGCAAACCCTCAGCATAGGAGCACCGCAAGGCTGCGTACTCTCCCCTCTCCTCTACTCTCTCTACACCAATGACTGCATCTCCACTGACTCCTCTGTCAAGCTTCTCACAAGTTTGCGGACGACACAACCCTGATTGGACTGATCCAGGATGGGGAGCAATCTGCCTACAGACAGGAAGTGTCACAGCTGGCGTCCTGGTGCCATCGCAACAACCTGCACTTAAGACAGTGGAATTGATTGTAGACTTTAGGAGAGCTCTCCCTCCCCTGACCCCACTCACCATCAACAACACCACAGTCACATCTGAGGAGTCTTAAGTTCTTGGGAACCAAGGACCTTAAATGGGGGGGCCACCATCGACTCCACATTCAAAAAGGCACAACAGAGGATGTACTTCCTGCGGCAGCTGAGGAAGCACAATCTGCAACGGGCAATGATGGTCCAATTCTATACAGCCATCGTGGAGTCTGTTCTCACCTTCTCCATCGTGGTCTGGTTTGGCTCATCCACCAAGCACGACACCCAGAGGCTGCAGCGAATCATCCGATCAGCTGAGAAGGTTATTGGCTGCAACCTTCCCTCCATTGACAAACTGTACACTGCAACGGCCAGGAAGCAAGCGGATAAGATCATCTCTGACCACTCTCACCCTGGCCACAAACTCTTTGAATCACTTCCCTCTGGAAGGCGACTCTGGACTGTCAAAGCTACCACAGCCAGACATAAAAACAGCTTTTTTCCACGAGTAGTAGCTCTACACAATAACCAAAAATCTGTAGCCTCCTTTTGCTATGGTATTTTATTTAATTCACATGTTTAATCAATAATATTTTATTATTAATGTTTAATGTTTTATGTATCATTCTTAACTGTCACTGTATGTCATGTTGTCACTTGTGGGCGGATCACCAAGTCAAATTCCTTGTATGTGAATACTTGGCCAATAAACATATTCACTCATTTATTCATTCAATCATCCAGTAGATTCGGGTTTGGTGATGCCTGACTACCAGCTTTCCCAACAATGGGACAACAAAAACGAGGTGTTTAAATGCTAGTATATTATTGGGGTTTTCAAGTGGGTACCTCCCTTCACTCTGTGTTTCATTGAGTTAGGTCCACGGCAACTCAGGAAGGCTCAACAGTTAGTTCTGTTCCAGATCTACCCCCCTCAATACCTGCTCTCATCATCTATGCTACCAATGTGCACTACTAAACAGCTAACTGTGTAAATATCTACGAAGTGAAAGAAACTACAGATGATTGATTCAACTATCAAACAAATGCTAAACACCCACGTTCTGTCTTACACTTATCCTAACCCTCCATCAAACAATCGTAGCACCATTTATATCAACCTCATATAAAACTGGAAGGAATACACTTATTAATTTCCTATCTGCCGCTAACTGATACTGTTTCTCCACCAAATCCACCTACTGCTTGCTCTGCTTTCTCTAACATGTCCTTTACAATCTGACACAAACTCTGCCCGTGAATTCCCAACTCTACAAATAACGACGTAATTGATCACCCTATGAAACCTCCACAACCCATCTCTACTGGACGTACCTCTGAAGAATGTCTGAAGAAGGGTCTGGACCCAAAACACCACCTGACTCTTTTTCTCCAGAGATACTGTCTGACCCATTGAGTTACTCCAACTTTTTGGGTCTGTCTGCGGTTTAAACCAGCATCTGCAGTTCCTTCCTACACTACTGAAAGAGTTTAATGAAGTTGAAGTTGCAAAATGGATTCTGCTGTAGATTCAGAAGTTACAAAATGAATGCTTAACCTTTCCTCTATTACACTAGTGAGATTTCTGCACAAAAATACCAGGTGTCTTGTCCTATAATATAAACACTAGCGAGATTACAGCACAATAAAATGAATGTTTTGCCTTTCTTCTATCACACTAGCGAGATTTCAGCACAATAACACTAGATACTTTGCTCTATGATATAAATACTCGGAAAGATGTTCAGACAACTCGGTTCTTACCCTCTACGCTACAGATTGTAATGTACAGACAATTAATCACAAAGGTCAAAAAACAAGATTGCTTGAATCTGCAAAAAATAGTTCCTTCAGCATAACCATATATGGGTTAACCTTTCCTCAATCGGAAGAACCTGTCAATCCTCTGATTTTAACCATATATGGACATGGCAAGAGGCTGTACAATGCTCTGTAAGATAAAGAATTTCAGAATTGCTAATTATTAGGGCATAAATATATCTGATTGAACATTACCTCTATGTGTGGAGAAAGAGTAGTCTGTATTTATATCCTGTGAGAGCTGCCCTCCCACACCCTCCTGGCGAAATAAAGACGTTACTGTATTACTAACTTTTGTGTTGTTATCTGTTTGAAGCAAATCGAACATTAACACGACTAATTATTTTCTGCAGAACAACAAGCTTTTCATCTGTCTATCTGAATTTCCTAATCATATGCTCCCGTTAGATGCACAGCCTCTTACCGAGAGTATGGGAATCGAGGACCAGAGGACATAGGTTTAAGGTGAAGGGGAAAAGATCTAATAGGAATCTGAGGGGTAACCTTTTCACACAAAGAGTGGATGTATGGAACAAGCTGCCAGAGGAGGTAGTTGAGGCAGGGACAATCCCAACATTTAAGAAACAGACAGGTACATGGATAGGATAGGTTTGGAGGGATAGGGACCAAATGTGGGCAGGAGATACTGGGACATGTTTGCCGATGTGGGCAAGTTGTGCCAAAGGGCCTGTTTCCACACTGTATCCCTCTATGACTATGACTCAGCTGACCTACAGTAACTCATGCCTGTATGAAAACTTTCCTCTACCTTTCTCTCCCTCAGGAACAAAATGAATCGCTACACTCAGTCCTATTGCATACAGCATTCACCTATGCTATCCTCCTCTCAATTGCTGCAGCTTTACACTTCAACACCTGGTTATGCTGCCAAGCATACTGACCTTGAGAAAGACTGGTCTGACATCCCGACAAAATCTACTTGTGCAATCACAACCTGATCTATTTGTCAGTCACATTTATGTGATTGTAAATAATGGTAAAATTGTAAATAATGGTAACATTATGTCACTATACATTTCCAGTGGGGTCGTGTACATAAACATCCTATGCATGGGGGTACAGCACCATAATTTAAAGAACTTGTTAATTTAATATAAATAAGGAAGATTTTATGTTGCAAGAGGTACAGAAAAATGATTTTGTTCTCATGCTGTTAAAAATCATTTCCATATAAATTGTATGTATGCTGGTTTCCTTGGTAATAAAAACACAAATTTATTTTCACCATCAATGCTCTGCTTGTTTCCTACCATGGGAACTAAAGGAATTAAGGTTCTTTGAAATTTAGAAACTGCAGTAAAATTGTTTAAAATACTAAGCACATATGGATCGAAGATAACTGCAGTGTCAATATTCACAAATAATATATTGTTAACTAAATGTTAGTTAATGAAATAAAGAGAATAATAATTGGTAGCACCCAAATTAATTTAGTTTAGTTTAGAGATACAGCGTGGAAACAGACCCTTCAGCCCACCGAATCCGCACCGACCAGTGATCCCCGCACATTAACACTATCCTACACACACTAGCGACAATTTACACTCATACCAAGCCAATTAACCTACAAACCTGTACGTCTTTGGAGTGTGGGAGGAAACCAAAGATCTCGGTGAAAACCCATGCGGTCACGGGGAGAACGTACAAACTTAGTACAGACAGCATCCTTAGTCGGGATCGATCCCGGGACTCCGGCGCTGCAAGGCACCAAATCTACCACTGCGCCACCATGCCACTCCTAATTGATAAATAGATAAGATGAGCAATAAAATATTCCGAGCTCAGACTTCAATTTTGTCAATGCCTGAAAGTAATAATTTGTTTACAGCAGCATCTGCCTTTATGTCTGTCCTTAATTTGCAGAAACATTTGGAGTGGGCAAGGAATTAAATTTGTGAAGAGTAACAACCCAATGCCAAACTGACAATTTCCAGTTTTAACCCTCCTTCATTAGTTCGAGGTCAGGAAACCCCCATGGGCAAGGTTTCAATTAAAGTCAGGATTCTCAATTTTCCAGACATTCACAAGTGAAATGCCCTGACATGATTTGTGGAGTCGATATGCAAATCAGCCCATTCAAATCACAACCCCAGAGCAGCCTTCCTGAATCACTTTATAAAAGACATTTTTTCAGAAGCTGATTTATGGGTGAATGTAATGTTGCCAACAAGAAAAATGAGTTGAAATTAGATCATTTAAAATTGTCATAACACATACGTACCATTTGCCACTTCCTTCCAGTTTCAGATCCATTTATGTAGATGCTGTGTGAAAAGTGATTGGACGAGAGAGAATTATGCTACTGGATTATGGTGACCATAAGAATGCTAGTTATATCCATTAACTTTTGCTCTTCTGATGTTAATTGACATATCTGATGACTTTCTCCAGTTTCCCTGGTTTTGGCCCACTGAGTCCCCATCGACCATTGATCACCCTGAGAAGTTGTATGAAATCATACTTTGGAAAGTTTAATAACATGGAAATTACAGTCTAAGTGGAAGAACATCAATAATATGTTCAGCATTTTTAAAAGGCTAACATCAGTACATTGCATCAATAAAGTAAGAAGGTCAAATCTGCACCTCTCACATCACGTGTAGCCTATAGAGAATATCAGCTTTCAACAACAGATGATATCACCAATCTTCTTAGAATTGGCAGGATTTTATATACATTATGGTTCTATGCTTTTATTTCTGCTACAGCACTTAACAATAATGAAGAATTGTATGCATAAATAAATAGCCTGATAATGTATATCAATACAGAAGCCATTACATTTTAAACTCCAGATTACAACAGGGATCATCTTCTAGCTTTCACGTGTCATGAATGGTATTGGGCAGGATTTATTATGCAATTCGAATTGCCCTTGAGAAGATTTTGCTGGGAATCTTGTGATGAAGGTACATCAGCTATGTGAATTAGATATGGATTCAAATCAAGATGTGGATGGTATCTACCACTAGCAATATAGTTTACCAAAAAAGCTGACTGCAGTGTTTTCTTAATTATTCCAGAAGGGGGAGACAGAAGCATGGAGTTCAAATGCATATCACTGTATTTTACAGCAATACACAAATGAAGATCAACTTATTTGTACTTTCACCTTTTTTCAGTATTGCGAATAGACAGTTCCCGAGTGAAGTAATTCCTCATAAAATATTAATTTGCCTTTTGTATATGTTGGAATGTATTGACTTGAAGATGCCTATTCATGTTTGCAAGCTTTTTCCACCAAAGCTGATAAGTGAAATATTCGCCTTTATCCTTGGGCTCCTAATACCAGTTCCACAATTGGGTTCTGGTACCCATCACCACCACCACTACTATCACCAAGGGCTCCTCTCCTGATACTAATCTCTCTTCTGATGTCCCAAACACTGGAGTCCAATACAATCCCTCCCACTTCCCACTCAACCACAGCATAGGCCCAATTAGATGTGTAACTTTTGACCTTTGCCTCTAAAATGAGGATTGTCAGTGGTTCCAATGATATGAAACACTCAGTCACTTGCACCTGAGGATTGGGTTTGGGCAATGACCCAAATAATTGCTTACACTTCGTTGACATCTATTAGTGTGCAGATGAAAGGTCGGTAAGAACATTTAAATAAGAATTAGATACAATTAAAAAAGCAGTTAATTAGAGCGGAGACACAAGAAACTGCAGTTGCAGGAATCTGGAGCAAAACACAAAGTGCTGGAGGAGATCAGTGGGTCAGGCGGCATCTGTGGAGGGAAATGAATAGACCCTTCAGTCGGGATCTTTCTGTAGATTGAATGGAGTGGGGGGGAGGGGGGGGGAGAAAGCTAAAGAAGAGTGAGGATGGGACTAAAGAAGAGTGAGGATGGGACATTTACTATCTAAATGGCGTCAAGTTGGGAAAAGGGGAAGTACAACAGGATCTGGGGGTCCTTGTTCATCAGTCTATGAGAGTAAGCATGCAGGTACAGCAGGCAGTGAAGAAAGCGAGTGGCATGTTGGCCTTTATAACAAGAGGAATCGAATATAGGAGGAAAGAGGTTCTTCTGCAGTTGTACAGAGCCCTAGTGAGACCACACCTGGAGTATTGTGTGCAGTTTTGGTCCCTTAATTTGAGGAAGGACATTCTTGCTATTGAGGGAGTGCAGCGTAGGTTTACAAGGTTAATTCCTGGGATGGTGGGACTGTCATATGCTGAGAGAATGGAGCAGCTGGGCTTGTACACTGGAGTTTAGAAGGGTGAGAGGGGATATCATTGAAGCATATATGATTGTTAAGGGCTTGGACACATTAGAGGCAGGAAACATGTTCCCGATGTTGGGGGAGTCCAGAACCAGGGGCCACAGTTTAAGAATAAGGAGTAAGCCATTTAGAACGGAGACGAGGAAACACTTTTTCTCACAGAGAGTGGTGAGTCTGTGGAATTCTCTGCCTCAGAGGGCAGTGGAGGCAGGTTCTCTGGATGCTTTCAAGAGAGAGCTAGATGGGGCTCTTAAAAATAGCGGAGTCAGGGGATATGGGGAGAAGGCAGGAACGGGCACTGATTGTGGATGATCAGCCATTGAATGGCGGTGTTGGCTCGAAGGGCCAAATGTCCTATTCCTGCACCTATTGTCTAAAGCCTAGCAAGTGGCTATTCCCACCAGCCAGAGGTGGAATAGGTAACAAAAACGGCCAGAGGTGAAAGGAGACAAAAGGGTTTCAAATAAGGAAAGAGGAGTGAAATGTTAAGCCGAAGGGAGGGATGTGGGTAGCAGGGTACAGGTGGAGGGGAAAGAGAAGAGATAAAAGGAAAATAGGGGATAAGGTTGAAAAGTGAGTGTAGGGATGAAGGGAAGGGAGCAGAGTGACGGGTGGTGGGAGAAACGTGTGCGCAATGGGGTGCGGGGGGACAGAAGAAGGAGCGGGGAATTACTTGAAACAGGAGAATTCAATGTTCATACCATTGAGATAAGCTATCCAAGCAGAATATGAGGTGCTGTTCTTCCAGTTTGTGTGCGGTCTCACTCAGGCAATGGATGCCAAGGTCAGGAAGATTGGTATGGGAATAGGATGGGAAGTTAAAATAGCAAGCAACTGGGAGTTCCAGCAGGTTTTGGCAGACAGAGTGCAAATGTTCAGCAAAATGGTCAACTAGCCAGTTAATTAAAGCTACTTGTATTTCTTTCTAAATAAAGCAAATTATTGGAAATGGCACGTGGTATTTGAGTTTACAAGAAAAAATAGCTGTTCTGTGCTCTATTTGCATTAAAATAATAGTAAATAGTAAAAAGTAGTAAAATAAAAAGTAAATTTAATTTAATGTCTTCAAGACCATGTTGTTTCCAAATACACAGGACAAGATGTTAAAAATCCAAAGTGCCAAATGTCAACATGCTCCCGGTGGTGATGGGAGCCTTCTGCACTCACCTATGCTCTTCTGATGTTGAGAAAGGCTAGGCAGACACGTCATTGGGGTTATCAAGTGGGCACCTACTTTCATCGACGTTACGCTGATTGAACCCACAACGTCTCCAGTAGGCTCAGTGGTGCATTCTGGCGTCCCAGAACCACCTCCCTCTGCATCTGTCTAGTTGGTTATTTGGGAGATCAAATGGGGTCTTTCCTCTTCAGCCAGAGCCACTGCCACCTGTGATGTTTCTTTGATGGCCTGGCGTAGGGCTTGTCCGATGATCCCCAGGTCCTTCATCAGTCTTACAGCTGATGTTGCCACGAATCCTCGACATCCAATTTCTACCGGGCAGATCTTAGCTCTCCAGCCCCGCTGTTCTGCCTCCGCAGCAAGCTCTGTATATCGCAGTTTCTTTCTTTCGAAGGCTTCCTGCACAGCATCCTCCCAAAGGATTGTGAGCTCCACAAGATACACCATAATATAATCAAATACTTTTGAAGTGCTGATATAATCAAATAGTTTTGAAGTGTGGTCATAATTAAATTGTAGGAAACCACGGCCAATGTGTAAGTACAAACTCTTACAAGCTGCAATGAAACAAATGAACAGCTAATAGCCCAGAGCATCCTATTGAATGACCGTTTAGTTGAAAATCTCTCAACCTTCAACTCAAGGTAATATTGACATGACAAACTGAAGACACGGGGTCCAAGACCCCAGTGAATGTTGGAGATAATAGAGTACAAAATATATTGCTGTTCCCAGAAGCATGCATTACATGAGGTTGTGCCCCCAAGGTCATAGAGTGATACAGTGTGGACACAGGTCCTTCGGCTCAACTTGCCCATGCCGACGAACATGCCCCATCTACACTAATCCCAACTGCCCTCGCTTAGCCTATATCCCACCAAACCTATTCTATCTACCTGTCTAAATGTTTAAAAACACTTCTTAAACATTTCTTGGGGGGGGGGTGGGGGGGAAGGGGGGGGGTGGTTATTGCCTGCTGGGAAATAGTTCTGTTTGGGGAAAATTGAGGTTGAAGCAGGTCTCATATTTGCTTTGAATGCCTCTGCAGCAGCCACAGACTGCGAGTGCAGTACCCAAGTCATGCAAGTTATGCCATAATTATCATAATAGCACATTTAGTAATGAAGACCCTCTGCGGTGAATTTAATTGATAATTCACTGATGAATGCAATAATTTGTTAAAGCTCATGGGGACAAAGGATAGAGACAGAGCAAAACAAATTGCCCAGTAATTTATGGCAATCCGCAACTCAATATCTCTTCTTCAACTAAGATAATTGAATAATTTACACATTAATAGCAAACTTTGCAAGATAATTCTGTCTGCATCTGTTTTTACTGTTAGTTGAACGACCATTACTGAGGAGAACAATGCAATAAGTCCTCTACTTCATCTTTGAAATAGTCCTCTGGGATCTTTCATATTTGTCTCGGATATAATGGGGAGATGGAGCTGCTGTTTAAATCTGTGTAAAAATCATCAGTACCAACAAACCAGCATCCCTTTAGTAAAGCAGCTTGTTTATGTGCTCGTATATTTGAAGTGACACTTATTCCACAGACACTTGAATCAGAGACAATAACATTATCCCTGAACCAACACCGACACAGTTTGACAAATTACAAATCCCTTTTCCAGAAGGCGAGTCTTAAAACAAAGTTTAAATGTCGGAATGTATCAGGCACATTTCTTCTCCTTCTTAGGCACCCCCTTGGGATTGAAACAATAACAGAAAATGCTTGCCAACTGGTGCGGCAACAACTGTGAAAAGAGAAATACTCTATATTGTGAGTCCATGATCTTTCATCAAAACTGGGAAAGAGAGATATGACTTGCATCCACCCTTGTTTTATGATTCAGGGCTGAATGATGAGGTGAATCTTCCGTAGAGGGGTTAGAATCCCCTGGGTTAGATGATGGGGTGGGCAAATATATGTGGTTTGTGAGTTGGTCTACATCTTTTGCCACGTATGCATGGTCTCTGTGCACTCCCGATGCAACGGGTCTGGTTCTCAATAACATCCTGCATGCTCCTTCTCCACTTTGAGCTGTCATGGGCAGAGGTTCCCAGGAGTTGATGGAGATATTGTACTTTCTCACGGATTTGACGAGTACATCTGTGATTCATTTTCTCTGACCAGGCAAAGCAGCAATTCACTTGCACTTTTTAAAATCTAGAGTACTGCAGTTGCTGTTCACAATGTAGTCTTCTCTAGATTGAAGAAACCAAATGCTGAACGGGTCATCACTTTGCAGAGCACCTTTATTCAGTCCACAGAGGTGTCAGAGGTTATGGGACGAAGGCAGGAGAATGGGGTTAGGAGGGAGAGATAGATCAGCCATGATTGAATGGCGGAGTAGGCTTGATGAGCCAAATGGCCTAATTCTACTCCTATTCCTTATGACCTTGTGACCCGGTGCTTCTTGTTGCCTGCTGCTTTAATTCTCCATCCCACTTCTGCTCTGACTTATCTGTCTGTGGCCTTCTATACCGTTATAATGAAGTCCAACAGAAGCTTGAGAAACAAAATCCCATCTTCCATCTGTGCAGATTGTAGCTTTTGGACTCAGTTGTGAATTCTATAACTTCAGACACCTTGATTTCTCTGTCAGTACCCATTATCCACATGTGATATTGGCTCAGCCTGTTTTGTTTTTTTCCCCTTTTGTTTCTCTGGAAGTGGACCTGCCCAGCCTGTCCTGCTGCGTATGATATGACATCCCACTCTGGATGTCACAACTCCCACATTATTTTGCCTATGTTCTCACTGTCTAACTGCTCCTATTCTCTCATTGACCTGATAGCCCTGGTTTTACCCTATGTACTACACCCATACCTTGCTGCTTAACAAGTTTATTTTCTTTCCTTTTCAGTTCTGATGAAAGGTCTTCGAAGATTCTTTGACCTGATCATGTCCAAAGATGCAGCCATGATCTGCTGGGAATTTACAGCATTTTCTGTTTTTTCTTTAGATTTCCAACATCTGCAGTTTATTTAATTTTCTCCTTTTGTGGTAATTTCTCTGCCTGGTAAATTCCTATTACAGAACTTAGAGTTATACAGCATGGAAACATGCCCTTTGGTCAACTCACCAATGCTGTGCAAAATGCCCCAACTACTCCCGTTTTGCCCATATCCCCCCAAACCTTTCCTATCAATGTACCGGACTAATTTGTTTGGGGAGTTTGTCTTTGGGAGTTTGGTAACCCATGGCAATGTAGTTGAGGAACTAGAACCTGATTAGGGAGGATGTTGGCAAGCACATAAAGCACACTGATAGCCCTTCATTATCACTCCTCTCCTGGAACATAGAAAGGTACGGAACTGGAGCAGGCTCTTTGGTCCACAATGTTTGTGCTGAACATGATGCTTAATTGAACTGATCTCATCTGTCTGTACATGATCCATACCCCACTATTCTATACACCTTCATGTGTCTATCTAAAAGCCTCTTAAACACCTCTATTAAACTGCCTCCACCACCGTCCCTGGCAATGCGTTCCAGGCCCCCACCACTCTGCGTTAAAAAAAAATTGTCCAGCAAATTAAACTTTCCCCTTCTCACCTTTTGAAAAAATTTGGCTTTGATGAAATTTGAATGAGTGTTTTGGGGACATACATTTTGGAGTTTCAATGATTGGGAATGTGGGAGATATATGAAATTTACTGTCTCCAAACTACAAATTGTGGTCCACCCTTACACAGCACCAGGTTCCTTTAACATACACAAACATAATGGGAAGGAATCTTCATGAATATTGAAAAGAAATACATCTAAATGATAGGAATAAATAATAGCATACGAGTAAATAATAGATGCATTCAGTGAAATGTAATCAATGACCTGATCGGAAAGTTGTTTGACTGCCAGAGAATAAATAATTAAATGTACACAAAAACATTAACTATATAAAGGTGCTATTACTATTAAAGGAAAATAAGTCTTTTTTTTAAACATTCATTGAAACAATTTCCTAACCAGATTTGAAAGAAAATTCGAACTGTCTGGAGTTGTTTCCAACATATAATACGAGGTACTAAATCAGGGGTCGGCAACCTTGTTCTGCATATGGGCCCACCCAGGATGGCAGGCTTCAAATCACGTGTTCACAGAAATTAGAAATTAAACTCAGCGAGTGAGGCAGCCTCATGCAATCCTTGCATGTCTCACCCGCTGAGTTTCTCCAGCATTTTTGTCTACCTTCGATTTTTCCAGCATCTGCAGTTCTTAAATGTGTTCACAGAAGGTGCGCGGCAATGCCGGTGGCTTTGCGCAGGATGTGCTACAGCCAGAGCTCGGCCGCGCTCGGGGCGGGCACTCGGCGAGCAGGATGATTACGGGGAAAAAATCCGGGTTATGGGCCGCATTCGGCCCGGGTGCCATAGGTTGCCGACCCCTGTACTAAATGGTAATACAGCGTTGCAAGTTATAGGGAAAATGGAGTCCAGCTGTGGGAGAAACCAACAAAACCGAACCTGACAATTTGCGATGTAGACCTGAAATTTGCACCTTCAGTTATAACTCATCCACCAGTGGACCACTATATAATGTTGAGCTTAGTGAGAAGGTCAACATAACACAGAGGAATATTCCATCTTATTATGACTGCAATCAATTCGATAAAGTTGTGTGTATATAACCCGCAAATATTTATCTAAAATGTTACGTTGGATTGAAGCACCTTGATTTCCCTATTTTTAATCCAAAAGGCAAGGTTTAGGGTTGTTTTTGATTATTTCAGCTTTCCATTTTTTGGGACCTATGATAAACATGAGTCATCCACATTGGCACAGCAGCACCTATTTCTCATTCCCAGGGAAAAGCCAAAAAGAGGCATTTCAAAGAAAGTAGGTTAATGTTCTTTCTTTACTTTTAAAATCTTTTTATTCGTTTTTTCCCCCCAAAAAACAAAAAAAAACAAAAAAAACAAAACAAAACAAAACAAAGCAAAAAGAATAATGATAAACATTACAATGATATTGATACATATGGATCAGGATTACATTAATAACAGGTATAACCTAAATATGAGTCCAGTGTCAAAATACACATTGAATATAGATCTCCTGGTCTTTATATAAATGTAGTTAAATGTTTAAAAGAAAACTTATATATGTAGAAAAAAACCCCACAAAGATAAAAAGAAAGAAAAAAGAAAAAGGGAAAAAGGAAGAAACAAAACCCCCTTAAACTAAAAAAAAAAAAAGCAAAACAGAATCTGAGCTGAGAATTTCAACAATTTAAGTCTGTTTGTCGTCAAGTCCGTTCCACCATATAAAGGTAAAATAGTTTTTATAACGGTTAAAGAGGGAGCAATTTATGTTGTGTGAAAGTGTTGAATAAATTTTCCCCAAGTCTTATCAAATTTACCCAAGGTTTCCACAATGTCACTCCTGATTTTTTCTAAATTTAAACATGATATTGTTTCAGAGTACCACTGGAGTGCGGTCGGAGGGTTGGAGTCTTTCCATTTAAATAAAATAGATCTTCTGGCAATTAATGTGGTAAAAGCAATCAGCCGATGGGCGGAGCGGGACAAATGAATAGAATCTAACATTGGTAGCCCAAAAATTGCAGTAATTGGATGAGATTGTAAATCAATACCTAAAACTACAGAAATAGTATCAAAAATTGATTTCCAATATTTTTCCAAAAGTGGGCAGGACCAAAACATATGGGTCAGTGAGGCCAATTCAGTTACATCTGTCACAGGTAGGATTTATATGACCATAAAAATGAGCTAACTTATCTTTTGACATATGAACTCTGTGAACCACCTTGAATTGTATCAGAGCGTGTCTTGCACACATTGAAGAGGTATTGACTAATTGAAGAATCCTCTCCCATTTCCCTATAGATAGAGAAATTTGGAGTTCTCTTTCCCAGTCATTCTTAAATTTATCAAATATATCTATTTGTAATTTCAAAATCAACTCATAAATAGTCGTTATTAATCCTTTCTGATAAGGGTTCAAATGTAAATTTCCCCCCAAAATTACGGTTTGATGTGGTAGCGGAAAAAAGGGTAGAGTAGCCTTCAAAAAATGTCTAATTTGTAAATATCTAAAAAAGTGTGAATTAGGTAAATTATATTTATTGGAAAGTTGTTCGAAAGACATAAAACAACCATCCAAAAACAAATCACGAAAAGCTACTAATCCCTTCCATAACAAAAAGGCTTGATCAGTACTAGAAGGTTGGAAGAGAAAATTAGATAAGATAGGACTCGATAAGATAAAATCATTTAGTCCAAAAAACATACGAAATTGAAACCATATTCGAAACGTATGTCTTATTGTTGGGTTAGTCGTATATTTATTCAATCTCGTAATTGTAAAAGGTAACGAGGCCTCTAGAATAGAAGCCAATGATAGCCAAATGATATCTAAGTGGATACTGTCCATAATTCAAAACTAAATTATTTAATGGAAAAAGCTCACTCTTACTAAGATTTAGTTTATAACCAGAAAAACTACTAAATTGATTAAGTAATGCTACTATTGCCGGAATAGATTTCTCAGGGTTAGAAATGAATAATAACAGATCATCTGCATAAAGAGATAGCTTATGTGTCTTATTCCCACGGACAATACCAAAAATATTAGGGGATTCCCTAATAGCGGTGGCCAAAGGTTCCAAAGCAATATCAAATAGTAAAGGACTGTCTAGTACTTCGAAAGAGCCTGAAAAAAGGGGATCTCTGATTATTAGTAAGTATGGAAGCCTGAGGTATATGATCAGCTTAATCCAATAAATAAATTTTGGACCAATCTTAAATTTTTCAAGTGTATTGAATAAGTATTACCATCCTACTCTATCAAACGCCTTCTCGGCATCAAGTGAAATGACACATTCTGGGGTTTTATTTGACGCTGTATATATAATATTCATTAATCTCCTAACGTTAAAATATGAGTAATGATTTTTAATAAAACCTGTCTGATCTTCAGAAATAATTTGCGGTAAAATATTTTCCAATCATAGCTAATATTTCTGAAAGAATTTTGGAATTTCAGTAGGGTCTTTATCTTTTTTAAGAATGAAAGAAATAGCTTCTTAAAAAGATTGTGGTAATCTAATCCTTAAAAAGGCTTCTTTAAAAATTTGCATAGCCAGGGAGACAATAAATTTGAGAAATACTTTAAAAATTCTACTGTAAACCCATCTAAACTGGGAGCTTTACCAAAATTCTTTGAAAGAATTGCTTTCTGTATTTTTTCTTCCGTGATGGGTTCATCTAACAACAGAGACTCATTATGTGGTAAATTTGGTAAGTTCAGTTTCTTTAAAAACTCATGCATTATATTGGAATCAGTAGGAAATTCTGATTGGTATAGGGAGGTATAAAATTCCTGAAAGGATTAATAATTTTGTCATGGTCTACAGTTAGTGTACCATTCCGTTTACTCACTTTAGTAATCTGATGCTTGGCCGACACCGCTTTCAACCGATTAACGAGTAATTTACCAGATTTTTCGCCATGTATATAAAATTGACTTTTGGTTTTAAGTAGCTGGTTCTCAATCGGTGATACTAATAACAAATCATATTTCAATTGAAGTTTAACTCTATTCTAGGAGCTTTTGAATATTTTTTATCAATTTCTTTAATCTCGTCAGCCAATGTACGTATTTCTTTTTGAGTTTGTTTTTTTAATCCCACGGAGTATGAAATAATTTGTCTACAAATATATGCCTTAAAAGCATCCCAGACTACACCATTGGATATTTCTTCAGTAGAGTTTGTCAAGAAGTAAAAAGCAATCTGATCTTTAATAAAATTAATAAAGTTTAAGTCTTGAAGCAAAGTAGTATTAAATCGCTATTGTTTAGCACTAAACTTGGAATCATGTAGTTTGATTGATTGTGAAATAGGAATTGCATCATACTCACATGCAGTGACCGATGAAACTAGCCGAGAATCTTATATAAAGTAGTCAATCCTAGAATAACTATGATATACTTGAGAAAAAAAAGAAAATTCTTTGTCATTTGGGTGTAAGAATCTCCAAACTTCTAACATTCCAGAGTCAAGTAAAAAAGAATTGATAAAACTAGCTGATTTATTTGGAAGCACATGATCAGATGTAGATCTGTCAATCAAGGGGTTCAGATGGCAGTTGAAATCTCCACCCATTATTAAAAAGTGTTCATTTAAATTAGGAAAGGATGCAATTAACTGTTTAAAAAACTCAGGGTGATCAATATTTGGTGCGTAAACATTCACCATGGCAACTTTTTGGTTATAAAGAACACCAGTAATCACCAAAAATCTACCATATGGATCAGAAATTATCTCATAATGAACAAACGGAATTGAGGAGTCAATAAAAATAGAGACTCCTTTCACCTGTCCTCTCCAAAACTTGAAAAATCGTTGATTGTCATCTTGCCTTACATGAGTTTCCTGAACAAAAATAATCTGAGCATTTAGTCTGCGAAGAGCTTTAAACATATTTTTCCTCTTAATGGGATGGTTCAAGCCAATCACATTCCATGAAAGGAAGTTAATAACTTTATCCATATTGCTTGTAAAAAGCATGTGGGATGTAAAGTCACTTCTGGCTCCGCCCTAGAAACTGACCAATAGACAGTCAGTAAGATACCTAATCCCTTCCCTACCCCCATCTCTCCTAGCAACAGCACCCGACGTAGAAAAGAGCATATTTGCCACTCAATAGTCATAACACGTTCTTTGTTGTCGTTTGAGAGAGAGGGAAAAAAAAAACGTGTTGGCAATGAAACAGAAGAGCAAGGGCTGCATATTTTTTATCCAAGGTCAAAATA